>NW_018127947.1:438434-441431 GCF_001952655.1 Monopterus albus | reverse complement strand
GACATCTGCACCGTGTCACTTCGAGGTCAGAAAAATTGATGTGTGCATCCATACATACGGATAAATGGTGCTCTATGAGGTCAGAGCTACACAGAGATGTCTATATTTTTGTCCCCAGCTACATACATGAGAGGGTCAGAATATTAGGAACACCTCTGAATATAAGGTAGTCCAGTACAATACCACCTTTAACTATGACCTCAGTAAGAATCATATAACATCTAATATATACAGTTTCACCAAAAACTGAATTTTATGAGCTTCATAAACACAGATGTTAAGGTGCAAATGTTGCACTGAAGTGGATTCAGCTTTACAGGTGTACCTAATAAAGACACACAGCTCTGAAGGCATCTGCTGAAACTTACAGTATGCCTTCTTACTTCCCTTCAGTGCTTGCATCTCTGAAGTCAGTTCATGAGAGTCTGTACAAGGAGAGGCAGAAGCTGCAGGAAATCTGGGAATCTAACAGCATCCACCAGTCTGACACATTAGCTGAGGTAAGATTCACGCTGTGCCTCTCATCTCGATCATCTGGCATATATTCCTTTGTGGTTTTTGATGGCCGGGTTTTATTGTCTCTCTCTCCTTGTCTTGCTCCGTCATCAGCCTGCAGCAGTGAGGCACTCATCTCACAGGCCTCCTTCAGTTGTAGATTCAGCTGCGGAGTATTTTGACGCCAGAGATGACATCCTTTGTGACAGTTCCTCTGAGGTTTCTGATGAATCAGGACTCAGTGATGGAAGCACTAACTCAGAGCCAGAGGAAGGACATGGTGGGTGCATGTTCACCTCTACCTTCATCCTTCCACACCTTCATGTGTATATATATATATTTCTACATTTATCAATCTGATTCTAATCCATGCAACAACATGTGGGTTACAAATATGAAAAACAGAAAAAAGAAAGGGGTGTTGGAAACATATAGGCACAAAATGTCAGTGAAATAAGTAATGTTAAATAGTTTCACAAACAAAAAACAAAATTAGTGAAGTTAAACAATAATTATTTACTGTGTGTTTAATTGATATTTCTTTTACTGGACACTGAACTTTAGTCATGTAAGTGGTCTGGCTTAGGTGTCTGCCACAAATTTTATAAACTTAAACTTTATAGAGGCATTTTTAGTCACCAGACAGAGGATGAAATCTAATGAATGTAGTAATTCCCTAATTTCCCCTGCAGCGCCACCATGTGGCGGACATATTTTTAATTAAGTATATTGGGTTAATTGCTGTAATATTTGGTGCAGACATTCATGTTCTGTACAGGATGAACTCTAGTAACTTTGGCCATCCCTGAGTTTTTGTTCTAGCCCCATCCTTGGGGTAAATCTATACTTGTTTAATACTTTGTTAATTAATAAATGGCATCAGCCTCAGAGGTTCTTTGTCTTTAGCACTAATTAGCAAATGTTACCATGCTGACTCCCCAAACTAAGATGTGGAACTGGTAGCAATATACCAGCTAAACATACACATATTAAAATTGTTATTGTGAACATATTAGCACTATGATTTTAGCATTGAGTTTAAAGCACAGCTGCCCCTAAATACAGCCTGACAGAGCAGCTATAAGCTGCCAGCTTGGCTGAAGGCTCTTCTTGCGACTACCCCATCACACTTTTAGTCATGAAAATTATTCCCAGTCCTGATTATCAGTATGATTAATATTAATTCCTGTTTCACCTACATTACAGAATCAGCCACATGCAAGTACCGCGCTAGCATTTCCAGAACTCCTAACAGCGTTGTTCCCAAGAGCAGTGGGCTGCGAGCTACACTGCCTGCTCACTGTCCAGACAACAGCCACATCGGCCTCATGGCCATCCTCTACAATAATATAGGCAAGGACCTAAACTTTTACTAATAGCATCACCCCACCATGTGTTTACATAAAAAGGATTTCTGATTTTCTTTGTGCTTTTCCTCTTCAGGCAAAGACTTGGCTCGAGTGTCCATGCCAGCCGCTCTCAATGAGCCACTTAACCTGCTGCAGAGGTTATGTGAAGAGCTGGAGTACAGTGAGCTGCTGGACACTGCCAGCAACACCCCAGACCCGTACCAGAGGATGGTAAGGCTGTTCACATACAGTGGGTTTGGAAAGAAAGATGTTGACTTGATAAATCTGTGTTCATCTGCCTATGTGTTGACAATGTTATATAATTATACATTTCTGCTCCACTTATTAGCAGTGCTCAGCCAGATGCTGGCTTCAAAAAAATAAATCCTGGCTCTAACTGAATCCCAGTCAATAATTTCTCTCTAAAAATACACAATTAACTATTTTTTCCAGGAGACTTCATGGTCTCACTTGCTATTTTAGGCCCTCTAACATTTTGGATGTTACTACTCCATTAATAAGATGTTAGGGTTAAAATAAAGATTGAACAAAAAAAAATATCCATATTATTTACAGAAAGAAAAGAAGTGTTCTTTTAATGTTGTGTATTGTATCTCTTGCAGGTTTACATTGCTGCCTTTGCCATCTCTGGTTACTCCACTGCGATGTTCAGAAACCGCTACAAGCCCTTTAACCCGGTGCTGGGGGAGACCTATGAGTGCATCAGAGAGGACCGGGGCTTCCGCCTCATCAGTGAGCAGGTATCCCAGAAAGAACCCAAACATATTTAATAGTATCTATGTACAGTATAGTAGCTTTTAGGAGCAGACAAACAGGCTACCTAATTTGGAATTACAATTTATTTATTACTTGAACAGACCGAGAAGCATAGTCAGCACTGTTCTGTTTTCCCATTCCAGGTCTGCCACCATCCTCCCATCTCTGCCTGCCATGCAGAATCAGAGAACTTCTCCTTTTGGCAAGGTGAGAATCTTTTCTTATCAAACCAAAATCGGCCTTTTGTGTGCTAGTCAGTGGCCCTCATCATAAGTGTTTGTCTGCTTTTAAAATGCATGCATGTATTATAAAGTGTCATCAGCACTTGTTTATGTTGCTGAACAGACCAGAGATGGAAAAATAAATTCTGGGGAAA
>NW_018127947.1:417030-438396 GCF_001952655.1 Monopterus albus | reverse complement strand
AATGGTGAACGTGACTCTTCCGAGGTAAACAGTGTAGCTTTATTTTCACAGAGCACAGTCTGTTTGCCAATTTACTGCAGTGTCTGTGTTAGATGAGGCATGACACTAGCCATTAAGTTGAACTGAAAATCAAATGTTATGTGAGACAATGAGGGATCTCTCCATTAGAAATATGTTGGAAGCAATGAGACATGACGTGCTTTCTATGAATATTAACATTTGAAAATGAAGCTTCAGCTTCAGGAACCACAGACAAACCGACTGGCAGCCCTCCGTCTATAGCCCATGCCTGCACTTCAATTTGTAATGATGTGATGTAATAGCTAATATACACCAAAAGCGTTTTCATGTTGATATTGCACTGCACAGAAGAAAAATCCTAAAAATGTCTTGCTATTAATAATAATTAACTTAGTCTAAGGCGGCAGCGTATTCGCCTTTATTTGCTAGTTGACAGTGTAGAGAGAGAGCATTAAAATGGAGGGGAGGGAGATGTCCTCTGTGGGAGTCAAGAAGACGCTGTGGTTATTTGATATATACTGTAACTATTAGGCCACTGGGTGCCATGTTTTTGATGATTTTCATTATCAATTTGTCTTTTGATAACTGTTTTGCCAGTTAGAAAATGGAGAAAAACATCCATCACAACTTCCTAAATCCCTCAAACCACAGTGATGTGTTCAAATTTCTGCAATCAGCCTATTTACTTCAACATGTGAAATTTATTTAGACAAGGATAGAACCAAATCAGTAAAGGCAAGGAGAAGAAAAACACCTATATTTACATTATTAAATGTAATTATACCTGCAATAAAAAGGTACAGCTGAAACATATTTTCCTCTTCTCTTTTTCCTTGATGAATAACCATTATTTCATTCTAAACACTGTTGCTGATAACTGTTTCAGTGCTAACGAAAACTGCCAAATTCTGATGTTTTGTCCAGGTTTGGAGACCACTATGAATGGAACAAAGTAGTGACCTGCGTCCATAATGTCTTCAGTCAGCAGCGCTACCTGGAGCATTATGGAGAGGTCTCCATCCGAAACCTCAAAAGCAACGTCTGCACCTGCAAGATTACCTTTGTCAAGGTGAATGCACTGACTTCCTGTGCTGCTCTGCCCTCCGTTTCACTGTTTTTGGCCAGTGCCTGTGCTGTTGCTGGTTATGTAGACCAACAAATAAGTTTTATTTTGTTGTAGTCTCATTATTGGAGATCAGATGGAAACAAGAACGAGGTGCAGGGGATAGTGTTGGACCAAAGTGGGAGTGTCATTCACCGGTTTGGAGGCCTGTGGCATGAAGGCATCTTCTGTGACGCTCTGCCGACTCCACAGTGTGTCTGGAAGCCAAGTGAGTGCGCGGTTGTCTAAATCAAGACTTAGGGCTGTTTAATAAGGTGTTTTCTCTCGAGTTTGTCCTCACGGTCTATCAGCAGAGGTTCTCTCAAAGTTTTTGATGATACAACTGCTGAGTTGTCTGTGTGTTGAAGTAGTTAGGCTGAGGGGGAGGTTTAAATGGCATTAAAGTGAAATGATCAAGCACTCGTGTTGCCAAAACGACTAATCGGCATAAATCCAAGCATCACCTTTGTGCAGCAGCTCACCTGAGAGGCCTGTGTCACCCCACAGATCCTCCGCCAAAGGATTACCTGCTGTACTATGGCTTCTCCACATTCGCCATGGAGCTGAATGAACTCACCCCAGACCTGAAGCCTCTCCTGCCTCCTACAGACAGCCGCCTGCGCCCAGACCAGAGGTAGGCTGAGCAAACCAATCATTATAAGTTGAAACTTTTACGCCATGATTGGAGGCATTATGTTATTAGGTTGTCCGTTCGTTCCTCCATTTGTCCGTCTGTCCCATTCTCGTGAAGTGTTATCTTATTAACACTTAGAGGGAATTTCTTCAGTTTGACACAGTCGCCACTTGGATTCAGTGGTTAACTGGTTAGATTTTGCTGGCCAAAGGTCACAGTGACCTCACCCCTTATTCCCTTGAATTTGACTAGTTGATGGATGCATACAATCACAAAGTGGTAAACCTAGTTTTTCCTAAAGCAACACATTAATTCACTTTTCTTTAAATTCTTCCTCAACCTTTTTTTCACAGATTGCTGGAGGAGGGGAAAGTGGCTGAAGCAGACAGAAAGAAAGATGAGATAGAGGAACTTCAGAGGGAGCGGAGAAAAGAGCTGACCAAACAGGGGGAAGAGCACGTTCCACAATTTTTCAAGTAAGTTAATTTCTTTTATAATCTCGATTTATAAGATCATAGAAGGTTCACATATACAGTAAAATAGCTTGTTTAGAATCTCAAAAATACATTATTATTGTTTACTGCTTTTTGTTCTTACTATAGTGATAAACAGTTAGGACCATGAAACACTCGTGCTTTATGATCTTTATTGTTAATACTATACATTTAAAGTACTCCACTGACGTAGCATTGCATTCATGTAATATCGTCAGAGTCATTATCTAAACTGATGCAGCAGAACCAGAAATACTGTGAGTTTTATTTGACAAATTCTTCTTTTTTTATCACTTATTTTTTGTCCATTTTTAATGAAGCACTTCTAAAATCTTAACTTATTACAGCTAAGCTGCTTCAACTAGAAAACGATTATCTCACAAATGACAACAAACAACCCAAACTTAACAACAGAAGACCACAATAAACAAGAAATATTCATATTCTTATATACAGGAAAATCTATCTGCTCTCAGTTTCTCTCCCCTGTGCAAATGCATGACTCATGGTAATGCCAAAGATTTGCTTCTTCCTCTTCAGGAAGGCCAAAGACGGCTGCGGACGGGATGTGTGGTTGACAAACGGGACGTACTGGAAGTGCAGAGAGAATCCAGGTTTTGCTAAAACTGAAAGCATTAAACTGTGGTGATGAGAGGCAACGTCAGCCAACAGCAGACAAAAACAGAAGAAGATGGTTAAACGTAAGTGTGGATATTTGGACATATATATGAACTGCTCTGAGTAATTTGCAGAGTGGAGATGGTGCTGATCTCTACACCCACGACTGGTCACAGGTAACTTCCCCACCTGCTGTCATTTCGTAACAGAAACTCACCTGTCGAGTTGCCCAGAGTTCATCAAGGAGAGTAGAACCTCCTCATCAAAAATTTTCTAATGTATTTTATTTTTCTAGGTAACGTCACTCAGGTCATGATCTTATTCTTTTGAGAACTGATGTTGAAATGAGCAAATTATTTAATAATAAAGCTGGTAATGATAATGATAATGCTGCTCCGTAATGTGATATCGCTGTGCTGTGTTCACAACTTGTTTCTGACTCAACCCAAATGAAAAAAAGTCATTACGGCAGGTTTAAGGCAGTGGGGTATTATTGCCATGAATGTATTATTCCAGCTGGATTTGGTGCTGAGGGAGTGCACGGGCGAGAGGCAGCGAGGAAAACACGCATGTGCAGTGGGCTGCACAACACGGAATCAAACCTGGAAGAGAAATTTTTTTGGGTGAATGCGCCAGGAGGGCAGATTTCATTCAAGTGGCTAGACGCCATGTTTGAGATCCAGCTCTAATAATTAATTCATGATTATTATGTGTCATCTCCAGCTGAGTTGTAGAGGGACACTGTGTCAGGCCTAAACAAATTTATATTTGACCAAATTTGTGTTGAGCCATGTGATTAGAAATGGGGTATACAGTCCCCTTTCCAGGCTGATCCGGCCATGGTTACGGTGTATTTACAGCGTCTACATGTACCTGCCTATGTAGAGGTACACCAGTACTGACATACTGCAAATCAAGTCCTCCAACTTGGAGCGTGTGGCTTCCCAAGTACTAAGACCTAGATGCGGAAGAGGACTGTTTATCACCTACTTAAAGGAGGATGTTTTACTGATAAGGCCTAACACCTACTGTATTCACAGTATCAATATTTTTAACATTTGACCACTTAAAAATAACCAATAACATTCAGCATACACACATTTAAAAGGCAGAAAGAAGGCAGTGCATTCTTTTGTCATTAATAGTGGAAGGAATACTCAGCTGGTCAGAAACACTGGATTCACTGTCAACATCACAATTGTGTTTTTATTCTGAAGTGGAAATTAATATAAGTAAGATATTTCTTTCAAAATTACATCATTTAATTTCGTGAATAAAAAACAATACATTACACATTTAAGCCACCTTTAATAAATAACACTTTTAACCTAGAAAAATCTTCATCTCTTAGTTGTCTCACATTGCAGTTTAGAAGCTCTTCAATGGAGGATTATTGCTTCCTTCACATAAACTTGTTACTTGACCTGTGTGGTCTCCCTTTTTCACTCCTTTTCTGCATTATACAGTAAAATTTATGCAAATACAGCTCTCACACACAGCCTTATTCTCTTTTACATGAGGAAAATGTGGGTTTATGGGAATGTGAGGCGTGACAGGAGGCTGGGAGTGCAGGCCGGCACAGCTGGAAATCTCCAGTCTTGAGCCGATGCTGATCCAATTCGTTCCTCTCTTCAATAAATCACGTCGGGGTCACCAATCTGTTGAGGCGTGTTCGTTTTTTATATTGAAAAGAGAAGACTAATAAGAGGATATATATATTTCTCAGTGTGAAATTTATTATGCATTAGCATATCAAAATTAGCATGTATACATGGAGCCTCATTGTTTAGGATAAAACAGAAAAGACTGACCTCAACTTAGTGGTATTCAATATTTGTACGAAAAGGTGCTACTATCTAATTGGTCCAAAACTGTTGGGGAGAAGCCGTGGTTTAGACTTAACTCTCCCATTATTGGTCCTTCAGTCCGTCCGTCCTTTCTGCTCCAATCATCGTGGACAGCGCCCTAGGAAGGGGAAGAATACCTATACAACTTTAATTCCTACATACACACTCACTTCTTCCTTTGTTTTCACTTAATTAAAACTGTTCTGCCTGGGTGTGTGTGCATAACTTTTCTCCCTTGAAGCTTTCTCATCTACGTCTAATCTATTTTAATAAACTTGGAGCCTTACCGTACCAAGACTCCTTTGGGTCCACCAGTCCAGAGGAGCGATACGTAACTATGAGCTCCCTTAGCTACAGCCATAAATCTAATGAAATTCAGTAATTTAGTGGACAAGACTTATGATGTTGCATTAGTGTTTCAGTGACTCACACGGCATATATTTGACTAGTAGTTAAGTGAACACATAAAGTGATATTCATAATTATATAAGCATATCTGTTACATATAAGTATGTAAACCTATGTGTGTTATAAAATAAAACCATTCTTAAGTGCATAAAATAAATATCACCCTCACAGGAAACAGACTCATTGGAAGTGCAGGTATCAGAAGTTTAACATCAGGGGTTTGGGTTCATAGGCTGAAGTTGATTGTAATAGTTGAGATTTCCAGCAGGGGTTGTTCCTGAGGCGTCTGAAATCATCTTTCTGCTGTTGTTTGATGAGAGATGTTGCACTCATGCAGGTGCAGATTCACTGAGAGGACCGCGTAACAAACCACAGCACATAAAACACGTAGCTGACGTCGCCCACAGGCCAGTGATCACTGTGCTTCATTTCCATCATCAGTCTTAAACACATTTCTTTCTATTAATTGCACTTGTAATAAGGATTGACCATTGTACATCATTAAAATTCCCCTTTTTCTGACAGATTTGAGTGTAAACATTAAATATCATGATCTTCCTACCAGCATTTCTGTATTATACCTTTCGTGTTTAATTGAGACAAAAACTGAAGCATAAAAATGCTCAGTTAGCTGTTTCATTGTTTGCTAAGCTAAACTAACCATCTCCTTCCTCTATATCCACTTAGAAGGAAACTGAATAATATATTCCAAAACGTCAAAGGTTGTCTCATTTTTTTGTTTGTTCTCTTAGCTTACAAATAAAAACAAAACCAAGTATACAGTAGTATATACAATGTAGCCCACTGGTACTGTTTTCATCGGTACATCTCGGCATTGCGGGTGTGCAGATTTAGTCCAGCTTTGCACAAAACATTTTGAATCATATAATCCCTCTGTTCAGGTACCCCTGCTCTTTCAGCACATAGTGGGCCCCAGCGTCTGTCGCCCCCAGCGTTGTCTGAGGCCATTAGCACATCTTGTGAGGAATGAGGAGCAGATCTCTGATCAGTGCCGACTACAGCCTCACTCTTCATCTCTGTCATGAGGCTGGGTGCTGGGCCTCTGTCACCCAGTGTCACCACATGATAGACTCAAGGACTAGCAGGGAAATTCAGAGTGTCTGTCTGGTCACTTTGTGCCTCCTGTCTCTTAAGGGTGACAGTGCCTCGTCTGTTTACCTACAGGTGTACGCTGCCACTGTGAGTGACCCACTTTTAACATGTCTGCCGCACCGCTGCTGTGCTCCTGCTGTAAGGGATGAAAACCTGCAGCATTACAGTAAAGCAGATGCAGGATTAGGGAAGTTTATTAGTCTTAATACTCAGTTTTACCACAAGTCTATAACTGCATAATTTTATTCATGATTCCTAAGTGCACTAACATGACCATTTTTGGGATTAGCATGTTGTGGTGCTACAGAGATGATGTGAAATGTACTCTAATGTGAACGCTGCTTTGCTCATGTACAGTGGTGGAGACTGTGTTTGTGTGTGTTTAAGGCTGTCATGCTTCCCCTAGCCAAAACTGTTTTTCAGTTACGCTGTTATTGAAGCTGGCACTGATCATGCACTTTATTTGTTTGTGACAACAGGATTGTTTTGCCATTGACTGACTGTAGCACAGGGCGGAGGCTCTGCTTTAATGAGGCTTGTTTCACTCTATCAAAGCAAGCAGTGTACAGCTGGCCTTGTTTCTGCCTGCGCCAGGTGGAACAACCCTGCTTTTTCACTCTTCCTTGTCGTTAAGTTACCTTAAAGGAGATGCACAATGAGAAGTTGCCCTAAGGAATTAAGTTTTATTTATTTTGTATCCACACTGAGCAGACCTGACTGACACCCTCTGTTAGTACAGTTTGATAATAAATTTCTTCTTCCAGTTGTAGCCTGGAGGGGCAGTTGAGAACAGGTTTGCAAAGCAAGTTCCACCTTTATGCTTTAAAGCTGCCAGTATGCTTCATCACTTGTTTGATAGTCAAAAAAACTTTGGTACACCCACACATACCCACACACACTTTACTAAGGCAATCTGGGTAATTTGTCCAAAAGTGGTGATCTGACAGACAAAATGAGGAGGTCAAAGGTCATCAACCGGACATTTGCGTACAGTTGGAGAAAGATGAGGGTCATGCACATCTGAAGACAGAAACCATCACTGAACAAAGACAGTTACCATCTCACCCCATATCCGACCACTCCACCCAGTGAAGAGAGCCATGACAGATGATTGAAAGCTCTGGGAACAACAAACAGGTCAAGCTTAGGGCTGCAGTCAGTGTTTCATTTTCAATTAATCTGCTGATTATTTCCCTAAGGGGCAGCACGGTGGCGCAGTGGTTAGCACCGTTGCCTCACAGCGAGAAGGTTCTGGGTTTGGGCCCCACCTGGGACCTTTCTGTGTGGAGTTTGCATGTTCTCTCCGTGCTTGCGTGGGTTCTCTCCGGGTACTCCGGCTTCCTCCCACAGTCCAAAGACATGCAGCTAAGGTTGATTGGTGTCTCTAAATTGCCCATAGGAGTGTGTGCGTGTGTGTGTGTGTGTGTGGTTGTTCGTCTCTGTGTTAGCCCTGCGATGGATTGGCGACCTGTCCAGGGTGTACCCCGCCTTTGCCCGATTGCCAGCTGGGATTGGCTCCGTGACCCCGTTCGGGGATTAAGCGGTAGAAAATGAATGAATGAATTATTTCCCTACTTATTTGATTCATTATTTTATCTATAAAATGTCATAACATTTCCCACAGCCTAAAATGATTTTTCCATATCTCTCTCTGTCTTGTTTTGTCTGACCAGCAGATACTTAGTTTACTATTATACAGTATATGAAAAGCACATTTGAATGGCTGGAACCAGAAAATGCTAATTTGTTTGATGTACAGATTTCCTATTTCTGCTGTGGCTTTGGATTTATTTAACAGCAACACACACAGAAAGAAACACATAAAAACGTTTTCCTAGCAGGGTTGAGGCAGATTAGTAGCCTTTCTTCAGAACATGTGCTCGCTAAGCTCTCTTAACCCCCTGACATTAGCTCCCTCAGATGCTCGGCCTCTGCACTATCAGCCTGAAATGCTCCAATGTTACCACTAGAGGGCGCCACACTAAATGAATTGGGCCCAGATCACAGACAAGACTGTGTGAGTTCAGTGTAATTTCTGCTCACAATGATCAGGGTAAATGAACGTGAGCATATTGTGAGGGTATGAGTGAATAGTTGAGGGCAAGAAGGAGGAGATAGACAAGATGGAGCAAGAAAGACAGAGTGGCTGATGCAGAAGGAGCAGACAATCCCTGTAGGCATCTGTCAAGCAAGCAGATAGGAAGAGCTGTTTCTCTTCCAATTCTCAAGATGTTTTAAAGGCTTAAGTCAAAGGTCTTTATGTCTGTCTGTTGTTTATGTGACTCCTGGGCAGTAGCCCCGTCACATCCACTTGTGTTCAACACTAACTTTGACAGTAACCCTGAAAGTTCCTCCTGTGACTATTTGAAAAGGGAATTTATAGAGAGGCTGGCCACACTGTGTTGACTCTGGTGACGTGACAGTACATGCGGTTCTGGTGTTTGACTGCAGCCCCTGAACCCGAATGGACAGATACATGTCCATGAAGGGGCTGGGAGCGCCTGTGGCTACTGTGGCAATGCGTGAGGCCTTCAGTGGGTGTAGTAGCCATAGTAGTCTGCATCGCTGTTGCTGTCCTTCTCGCAGACGTCCCCACTGCGTGGAGGTGGGGAGTTTTCAGTGCTGGACGTGTAAGGGGACACTCTCCTCTTCTTGTTGTCCCCCACGCTGCCCTCAAACAGACCTGAGTCTGCAGAGTCTGCCGATTTTACAGAGGGAGGTTCAAGCCAGGGGTCCTCTCCCACCACTCCCACAGTGTCTTTGGGCTTGCTCTGCAGCAGGGGCAGCTGCACAGACTCGAGGAGCGAGGGAGGGTACAGCCTGGGGTTACCAGGTGATGTAGATGAAGATGAGGAAGAAGAAGAGGATGATAAGGGTCTAAACCAGCTCAGACTGGGGCCAGGTTTACTGGGATGGTTGAGGTACTGAGGGGTGGGCCGGCTGGTGCTCCAGCCTGCTGAGGTGGCTCCAGATACAGACATACTAGAAGCTGCAAAAGGATGGTCTGGGTAGTAGCTGAGTGCATGGTGAGCGGATGTCTGCAAGGGGAAGGGTTTATAAAAACCATTTCCAGAGAAGTCCCCTTCATAGGAGGAAGTGAGGTCAAGCCGGTTGGGGGCCACACCTTGCTGAGGAGGCAGGTACCAGCGGCTGTGAGGACCAGGGCTGGAGGTTGGGTCTTTGTGTTGTGGGCCTATAGCGATAGGCTCGCGGCCGTAGAAGCGGCTCTGTGGCAGGGGGCTCATGTATTGCTCGGTGAGGTAGCCCGGGGGGTAGCAGCTCCCTGGCAGCAGCTGCTGGCTCTCTGTAGGGGAGGGGGTGAGGCGATCAGAGTCGGGGGGAGCGTACAGCCTAGGCAGGAGGGAGGAGGAGGGGAAGAGAAGAGAGTGCGAGAAGAAGGGGAAAAAAAGGTGTTATTTCCTGCCCAAACCTCAAACTATCTATCAAACATCTTACAGACCCTGACACCCTTTCACTGCAGCACACTCGAGCAGAGCAGCCACTACATCTATTCTAATATTAAACATGGCATGACATTTAAGTACCAGCACTAATCCTGTCTCACTATTTATGTTGAGCAAATGCACGGTTCACATCACGATATGTTCTTTACCCTCTAAGGAACCGGATTTACTGCAGTCTTCTCTTTGCAAATACAGCTTTAAGAAAATTACTTACGTGTCGTAATTGTCACGGAAACCTTTAGCAAAGGGGTTATGGTCTATTTTCAGCTGAGTGATCTGTGCAGGGAACAGGAGGAGAGCAATGAGAATGTGGGCATAGGAAAAAGAGAAGGAGTGAGCAACCAGAGAAATGAGAGCAGAAAGCAAAGAGCTCACTGACTAATAATTAATGAGGATATCATGCAATTTCTTCTCTTGTTTTTGGAACGAGAACCAGAGAGTGGGCACACTGCACCTACAGCATGTGATAGAACGAACGTCATATAAAGCGGGGTGAGTGTGTTTTTCCTTGGCATACAGTAACTCCTTCACCGTGTATGTGAACAGCTGTTAACAGCTACAGTACTCAGGTCAGCTGAGGTGAGTTAGCTGCACTTGGACCCTGTATACTGCAGTAAGTCACGCTAACATTCATAGTAGAATGTAGGAACTAGTGTGTATGCTTTTTTTCAAAGCTTTTATCTAAAATATGCTCTGACATGAATCAGTGAACACATTAAGACGGTGTTACAAGAGACAGTGTTGTGTAGGCTTCCCAAAATCAGTGGTTGTTACAATAAGCGGGTGAGCAAATAAAACAAAATGCAGTAATAGATCTCCGCTTGTTAGACCAAACAAAAATATGGAAACAAAAGAAATGGGACATCATGGATCATTTCTTCTTTGCAAGGCAGATTTGAAAGTAAGGAAACTAAGCAGAGGTTGACCATAACGTGTTTGGTTTTTTGTGACTGAAGTAACTTACATCTGCGTTCTGATAAGCAGTGACAGCAATGAACTGAGTCTCTGGGAAAACGAAGGTCTGAGCTTTGGATGAGAGGAAGGCATCCTCTGAGCCGTCCTCCTTCACCTCCACAATGTGAAGACGAGGCTGGTACTTATGGAGCGACTGGAGCACTATCATCTGGAGAGGAGACACACTGACGGTCAAGTATCTGATTAAACCAGTTTCTTTCTTTCTCAAAAATAATCTGTTGCAAACATTTGCCATCTGATATAAAACAGTAGAGACTCAGAGAGTATGCATTGTGACCCCCCATAACTGTGGTCAGGGGGTGGAATGTAACTAAGTACATTTACTCAAGTACTCTACTTAAGCACAATTTTGAAGTATCTGCACTTGAGCATTTTCATTTTGTGCAACTTCATACTTTGACTTCACTGCATTTTAAGGGCAAATATTGTATTTTTTATTCCACTACATTTATTTCATAACTTTAGTTACTGTTGTGAACCAGATGAATACAAAAACTACAGGATCATCTTAAGACTTTATTGGTCTGTGGTGGAAATTTCACAATCTACCCAGCAGTATGCAAAGTACTTCAAATACAAAGCATATTAGCCAGTTAAAACTAGCTTCCTCTTTACCAGTTGCAACACTAAATGTGATGTGTGCAATAATGAATTAGCACTTAATAATATGATTTACATTAATCTGAAATGTGCCATTCTGCATTTTGAATGCAGGACTTCTGCTTGTAATAGAGCATTGTTACACTGTGGTACTGTTGTTTTGACTTGCAGTATGTAAGGGATCTGAATACTTCTTCCACAATATGATGAGGGAAACTAACACTGCTTGTACTTTTGTGCTACAACATAATTAAAATATTTGTATAATGCAGAAGCTGTTAATACTCTGGCTACTAGACAATTTATGTAAGCAGTACTTTAAACTACACAATGTCTCGATTTTGTTGTCGAAATAATAATGAACTGGTTCAGTCACAACACATGCAGATAAAACATGCACTGACTGAGTTATCAGAGAAAACCGACAGCGAACAGGAGCAGTACCTGTGTCACGTTGTTGGTGCTGCCCTTGTTGTTGGTGAGCTTGAGCTTGCTGAACGACACTTCTTGTCTCATCCAGTGAGTTCCTGTGTTGGGAGAGTCTGGGTGCATGTACATCCTGTTCCCTGTAGATTCAAAACCAAAACATTAGCCGCACATTTAACTACAAGTCCTGCACCTATTTAGAGTGTTAAATATTTCAGACATACAATCACTTTTCACAGTATAATATATTTATTGCATTAAATTCAGCATGCCAAATAAATAGCTGTGGATGATGATGTCACTTTTGTGTGTTTACTGAACTGTAAATACCACTTTTCCATCATGTTACCTACAAATCATATTTTCCATTACAGTTACCAGCTAGTTTCTGCAAACAGGGATGATTGTTGTTTTCAACTCTTTTATGTTTGAAGCCTTCGTTTGCAGGTTACAATCTCTGCACCATTATTTTTCACAATGTTACCACAATGACCTGGTAACCTTATGAGCACACCACATAAGGCACTAATAAATCTAATTGAGTGAAGCTATTTCACCACAGTTTCCACAGTTGTAGCACTTCTGAAGTCACCTTTCCACAACACCTGGCGCATGTGTGATAACACCTTGCAGTTTCTCTCATTTATATAATTGTGGTTTGTCTGTCATCAATCGCACACCGAATTTCGTCTTGGTTGACTTGTTATTCTTTTGTTTTGTGTTTTTCTGAGGTGTGAACATGAAATAATGAATGAATGGAGGATGACAACACATGGATGGAAACAGAAGTAAAAGCCAAGTTCTTGTTTCTTATAGAACTGTAAAGGATGGAACAGTCAAATCCAAACAAGTCTTTATGGATTAAGGAGAACTGGGAAACCTAAATGGACACTGATATATCATATAATGGAAATTTTGTGCGAAGTAAAGCTGACGTGTCCACTCAAGCCTCAGTGGTGGATGCACGATGAGCTCACATCAGAGATAAAACTTGTGGACACCTGAGAACAGACATCTTGCTATAAACTCAAAATACAGTTTGATTTTAATTGTATTGATAAAGAAAAAAATATTTCCAGCATTGCACAGAAGTTAAAGGAACAGTCAGAGTCCATGCTGCTTGCACAGAGCTGAAGACCCAGCTCACTGACTGACCAGATCAGGTGGTCGTAGCTCATCTACTTTCTGTCAGAATTTGAGTTTGGAAGCTCTGTTCATTTTATCCATCGTTCCTGGATACGGGGGGGAAATCTCTGAAGAGTACAGGATAATAAGATAAAACTATTCTCAGATCATTTCTTTATAACACTTTGTACGCCCTGCCTCTTGCCCGGTGTGAGCTCCGATTGGCTCCAACATCCCCATAGCCCTCTACAGGACACATGGTAGAGATCATGGATGGATGAATTTTTGGTTATGGATACACTTCGCTTTAGCTTTAGTACTCTCACACCTCAGACTCTTCATAAACACAACAGGGAGAGATGAAGTAGTACAAAGAGACTTTTTTAAAATAAAATCTACCTGGCATGTTACCCTCTGCCTTCCCACACTGGACCCACTTTCCGCCTTGGTACCTCCAGTGGTGATGATCAGCCAGAACCACGTCCACATAGACGTTATAGTGGGCAGACGGATCCAGAACACTGATGTTGAAGCTCAGAAAGGGGAACATCCTCCTGGATGAACACAAAGAGAAACATTTTGAATAGATGAGTAACAATTAGGTACAGTATTCATTTAAAATCTGACAAAAACAATGTTCATACACTGAGTACACGTGCACTTTTTGGGATGGAGAACACATGTACAGCTACCACCAGGAGGATGTGACCTGCTGAGACTGTGCAGGATTGTGCTAGTATAAACAAATGCAGGGACACTTCTCTGCCTTGAAAGACGAGGAAGGATGAAGGAAATCCAGAGGGCAAAGTGACAGATCCTGCAAGTTACCAAGGCAAATGACAAAACCATGTGCAAACATGGACAATTCACACCACAAGAACTTCTTCAAGTCTGATATATTTATCACATTGCTCTCCTTTAAATCATTTAGCTTTGTTCTTACAGTTTGTCCTCCTCTGTACTCTTCAGCAGTCAGCACTGTCAGAAACACCCAGGGGCCAACTGTAGATTTCAAAGCAAAGGCCTTTCTCAGTAGGTCAGTGAAAATGATGTACAATGTTTTTAAGTAGGGGAAGTGAGCCCTGTTCATGACTACAAGGTAATTCCTTCAGCTATATTTAATGGTGCTGTTAATAAAACATGCCCCAGATGCTGCTCCTGATGGCCAGAGCTTTACATGCTGAGCTGATTTTGATCACAGCAGGATCCAGGGAGACAAGGTAACCAGGAGGTCAGCGTGTCCCCGGGCGCCATAGCCCATACAGGGAGGCTGTGTTAAAGTGAGAGGAAATGGCACACAAATATTAGACATGGACACAAAATAGACAAAACCACAACAACGGACAGACAGTAGTGACACACTGGAGCATGACACAACACTAATCATCACTGCATGAATGTCGTAATCATTCTCTTGGTCGGCCATCTGTATGATATGATCTGCAGCCAGGAGATGGTTATCTTAGCTTAGCATAAAGCTGGAAACGGGGGGAAATAAGGCTGGTTTTGTCCAAAGGCAAACAAGACTACAGAAATGCCAGTGCCTGTAGCCTGATCTACATGCTACTGTCAACATGCTCACAGTGACAATGCAAGCGTAATGTTACCATGTTGACCATTTTTGTTTGGTGTGTTTAGCACTAAACACAAAGTATAATTGATAGTATTTGGTAGTAAATGAAGGTTTGGAGGTGGTGGTGGCACTAGAGGAAAGGTCAGAGGGTCACCACAGTCGATAGAGTTTATCCTCTTATGACCATAAATGTCTTCACAAAATTTCACTGCAACCCATGATAGAAATTTCAGCCTTTGGTGGACAGATGGACCAGCAGCCATTAGCATGGCCTCACCTCTAATGCCAGTTACCCTATTATATCTTGTTTGTTTAATTTCTACAAAAATTAAGTGTAAAGGCAACAAGCTGTGGGAGATGCTCAGACAGAACCAGGTTAACAGGGTTTTAGGGTTTTCCTCTTTCTAGGCTTTATGCTAAGATGACCATTGCTTCATATTTATTTAGACAGATACAAGAGTGACATCAATCTACTCGTCTAACTCATGGCAAGTAGGAAATATGAATGTAATTTGTTAGGCCAACACGTAAGCCACTGATAGAATAGGAAAGAATTAAATCCCTTCATTGTCTTTCACGTGTTATCCTAGTACATGAATCTACACTGCACTCTGGGTGTTTATAATATCACCAGAGTGTAGTTGGTGTTAATAAATCAGGGCAACATGTTTGACATTTGGCCCAGGTGCTTTAATCATGCCAGCAGCACCTGAGGCGACAGAACCTCTGTAATGACTAATGGGCAACCACCCGCCACCCCCTTGATTTGTTCAATCTGAAAACCACTGATTTTTATTTTAAACCACATTTTGTGCTCAGAAGCATTTTCAATACCACATTTCTTTAAATAAGGGAATTGCCTGCACATGTTTTGTTTCAATGCAAATGAACTGAAAGAGAAGTATAGACGTGATTAACGCGTTCTATACTGTGCATGACTTAAATTAGTCATCGTAAGAGTGCATATAAAAAAAAGCTGGCTTTTCAGAAGCACCCTCTTAATTCCTTTTTTGTCTTTCTTTGGTGTGAGTGCAACAAAGATAAGATCTCATGTCTATTTGATCACTGCTGTAAATACACTAGCACACTGTTCAAAGTTGAACATATAATGATCATTCAGTCTGATAAAGCCTTTGCAAAGAAGAGAGCCCTGCATGTTGGTTAGTGCTATTAAGGTAAACCACAAAAACTGTCATCTCTCTGGATGGAAATTCATCTCATTTAAATTCAGCGTGAAGCACTGTGGTCATTTAGTGGTGAAAAAAACAAGTGAGGTGTGTAAAGAGACAGTATGTTGGAGGCTACTGTTAACAGGCTAGTGGGACTCCTGGAGGACCTGTCTGCGTTGATGAGGATTTTATATCTGTGCCACTGGATGACTGTGTGTACATGCATGTGTTTATACAACAAAAAGGCTAGTTAAATATTTTCCCCATGCACAGGGAGTTCATAAAGTTAGTTATCGTAACTGTCAAATCAGTTCTCACGTGCTGTTATAATGGATTAGTTTGTGATTTCTTTTTGGGACACACTGTGACTCACTACTCTAGGACTGGGTATGGAACTACTTTTTTAGTACTGACTTCAACCAGATATTTTGCGATTTCATTTAGAATTTTAGATTATTGTCATGTTAATGCCACGCTCCATCCACCCACCAGATGTCCTCGAACTCTCTGCCTTTGTCCACAGCCGCCGGCACACCTATCCTCCATTCCCTATTACCAGACCCCCCCGGCCTACCTACACACCTGTTTACATTTCACTCATCAGCTCTCTGGCGTGTACTGTACACCAGCATGGCTCCCCCGACACTTGTCAGATTGTTATGTTCTCAAGTGAGTGCGGCGTGTTCTGCATGTTGTGACTCTTGTAAACTTGCCTGTTAATGTGTTTTGTCTTTTGTTTGTCCCTGTTTCCTGGATATGGACCTGGACCTGAGCCTGACTCTGCCGCCCACTTGTGTGTCTGCTACTGGGCCCTCCTTCCTGTTGCCTAGTACACAGATCTTGACAACATTCTTGTCTAGGTAAAGTAGTTCTTAAAGGACAAAGCTGGTAATTTTTTTATATTTTGACTCAATCCCACAAACACTGTCCTGTTGCTGTCAATATTCACTAGAGCAGAGGTGGGAAGTAGTGAAATACAAATACTTTGTTACTGTACTTAAGTAAAATTTTCAGGTATCTGTACTGGGGTTTTATTTTTCTAACAATGGTTTTACTCCCTACATTTTAAAATATTTTAGTTTCTGGAGACTAAAAAAATGACTGGGCTTATCCTTTAAGGCTTAATTAGACCTGAAGTGCTTATTATATTTGGTATTTTTTATTTAATTTGAAGTTAGAATTGTTTAATAGTTTTGGAAAATATATTTCTATGGCACTAGGCTCGCAAAGAACCAGCAGGTAGAAATACATTTTACTTTAATACTTTGAGTGCACTCCTGAGCCTTTACTTTTTTACTTTTTCTCAAGTAAAAAGTTCGATTCAGTACTTCTACTTTTACCAGAGCCCCCCCCTTTTTGCACTTCTACCTGAGTAAACAATGTATGTACTTTTGCCACCTCTGCACTAGAGCACTAAAAATATATTCTTCTTCACTGAAAATACTTCCCAGGAAGTGCAGCATTTAATCCAGTTTGCATAAAGGCCAAATACACATGGGAACACTGTTTGTTTTAGCTAACATTACTCTTTTTAGGTTTTTTTTGCTTTGCTACCAATCAGGACTGAAAGTCAGATACAGTGTTGGAGAAGTTCAAACAATACCCGACGTGGCACTCCCCGTATTAATCGTGCTATGCTGCACATTAATCCACTGCTCTTTGATTTGAAAACAAGTCTTCAACACTTTGTTTTAAATGTCTGAATTTGTGCAGACAAGTCTGCCTTTGCAAGAATTTATGTGACAAAACATTCACAATTACAAATAAATCCTGGGCTCTGCTTCTTGCAGTGACTGCTCTGTATCCTTGTGGCCAGAGTGCACACACTCTTAACCCCCAGGAGTAAGACCGAACTTTCCACCGAATGGTCCCAGTTGGGTCTCTCTGGCTCCAAGGCGAGTCCAGTTTAACAGTCAGCCATAATCCTTCGTGAAACACTATCATGGTAGCAGCCCTTTAGCAGCTGGCAAAGAACAGGTGAAAGGAGTCTTCTTCCACTGCTGCATTTAATACACGTGAAAACAAACTCATCTGTTCAGCAATGGACTGACTCACCTACACTGTATGAGAGTAATGTAGATGAGTAGCTGTCTTTTTTTCTTTTGTTTTTGCTTCACTGATATTGGCAATTCACGTCTACTGGAGCCTTTTATAGGAAATCAGAACTTGGCAAGGGGGAAACCGTAGAAAACACAACACAGAGGGGCATTTGCATGTGGGGGCGGCACTTAGACTTTTTGTACAGAGTTCACCGAGAGAAGGTGAAAAACACCAAACATGTTAGTGTGCAGGCATCATCAGTGTGGTGGTGGCTGCTCTCTGACTCCTGGGTGACAGATTTAGTCTTTAACATGACGGGTCTAACCACAAGGAAACAGCTCTGTCTGCTGGGTGTTAGAGAATGCTTTTGCAGCAGGCTGATACACATATACATGGACTTGCTTGGAGACCGGTGGGTCTTTGACCTGCAGCTCTGGAGCTACCCAACCTGCCAGCATGCCAGTCTGATTCATGGGAAACACGACAGTAATGACGCTCCCTCAGCCTGATCCAGGCGCATTCGCACATAAACACTCATAAGTGTTTGTTTTTTTCTTATCAGCTAAAATACCATTGAAACAGATGAGGTGGTGTAATACAGAGACAGTACTACTGGTGGTGACATTTAAAAAATCTAACTGGATGATGAGGAGGAGGGATGGGTTAGGGCAGGTAGAAGCGGGAGGGGAAACGATGGGGAGGGAAACAGAGGTTAGAGAAAGGGGAAGAGCAGAGGGTGGAGTGAAGGGAGGGAGGGCTAGAGGGTTTGTCCTGGGGATGCAAGACAGAAGAATGAGAGGAGGAGAGCAACTGGGAGTTCACCAGGGAGATGACTCTTCTACATGAGCGCACCCGCCGATCTGTCCGGACAAGAATTCAGGTCCAGTTTTTGTCACCGTGTGTACGTTTTATTTTCTGTGCCTAAAACTTGCCAGTCAACAGCTGCTGCTGGACACGAGCACCTGTCACCACACACACACACTGCTAACATTTAAATTTTGCAGTGCCGCATGCCACCACCTCAAAGGCTAAAACTGCTGTTATTCTACAGTTTTCTTAGCAATTAATTCTATAAAAAGACTAGCATATATTTCTTAATGCTTTCTGACTTGTAGTCTAGCATAGTCCTACACTGAAGCTGTAAATCTTTAAAACAGGTCACACACAGCATCTACACATTTAATGTATTACTGGGTATTTCCAGCAGCAGGACGGTGTAGGAGTGACTTAATATGAGCTAATAATGAAGGAAAATGTCACCCAGTGCAACAGTGTGGCTCAGTGATATGCTTTACTAGTCGTTGGCACGTTGGCATAAAGCACAAAGTTTGGAGAAACCCATAATACTCAGTATTTTCATAGGACTTGTCGCCAGTAAGTAAAAAATAAACTCAAATGTAAAAAAAAAAAAAAATTAGGCTTCATAATTAATCACGCAAGGAATTAGTGGCATATTTTTAAGCCTTCGTAGCCCTGTCACTTTTATTGCCCCTCCTGAAATAACACTGTGGTGAGCAGCGGGGATGGGCAGTGCACATCACCGCTCAGTTATTAGATGAGTTTATTATATGGTAAGAGGAAGCACTTGTATAGCTATCTGAAAATATTGGCACTACATGTTTCTGTGAAAAAGCTGCATATGCGTGCAAACAGCTGAACAGGAAGTGACAAGTCATAGTGTCAAAACCTTGAAATAGTCCCACTTCTGCTTTTAGACACACATAGAGAGAGAGAGCTACTACAGAAGACTTCCAAACATTCCTAAAAACGGCTTCATGCAGTGCCAGTCATGAAAAGATCTCATTCTTACTGCATTGTCATGTCTGTATGCAGGCACCATACAGAAGCCACCCACTGCAATTTCCTTGGTGATGTGAAGTGATCATTTCCACAATTTGACAAACCTACTTTGGAAAGAAACTCGATTGTTCAGAGTTTATAAATATAGAGATTTTTTTTTAAACTTTGTACTTAACTAAAGTGCTGAAGTCAACAAAAATAAATTTTTAAAATGGGCGGGTATAATTTCATTTTTAAAATGACAGCTCATTTTTTATTCTTTTAAGTTCCTCATACGTTGATTGTCGTGATGTTCTAGCATGCTAATTCTACTTTTCTGCAGTTAAAAGCCTCAACTACTCATTGTAATACTTTGTAGTAATTCTGTTCTCGGGAGTAAAATAAATCAAAGGATTATTTCCCCTGTGAAAAGCGAGCAGACATCAGACTGATATGTGTCACAGTGTGGACTCAGTGGAGCAGAGAGAGCAGATGAGCATGAATCCTCTGAGCATGAACTTCACCTCTGCATTATTCCCCTGAAAGGTGTTTGTATTGAACCCGGTCAGTCCGGTCTCCTTCCTGGAAACACCACCTGTATGGTCAGGCATAATTTGTGATTTATTAATGGACTGTAAATCTCCCAGTTTGTTGTTGCTTCTATTACTGGCGCATTTCAGTTTGAGTATCTTTCTATCTATTTATCTATCTATCAGGCATTTTGTTACAGTGCCTCTAAGTAAATGGGCTTCTTGGAAGCCAACGTAGGGAAATGTTTGCCCCCCTGAGTCATATCTAAACTGACCCCCCAGGTGTAGGATTAGCACACTGGTCAAACAAATGAATGAGGAGAAAAGCTTCATTTTCTCTTTTCAGTTTTAGCCAAGTGATTTAAAAAAACTTTAACAGAAAATGTGATTATTATTTTTCTTGCTTAATTGTTCGACCTCTCGGATGAAATCAAGTGATGCTGTTTGCATCGACACTTGTCTCCATGAACTTTGTCTTCATGCGGACACATGACTGAGCACAGCATCAGCTCGTGTGCTGATCTGAATTTAGCTCATGAAAAGTGTAGATGAAATCTGCGGCCTTTGCTACAGGCTGTGAAAATGTCTCAAGATTTCAAAGCCCAGGTGTGGTGCATGAGCAAAGCTTCTGAGAGATCTGTCAGGATGTACACCCAGCGCCTGGTGCAGGCTGAAGAAAGCAGACAAAAAGAGAATCTAGTCCTTTACTTCCTGAACTTCAAAGATGCCTCACCTCCACTGCGTGGCCATCTAAAGGCTCGGTGGTGTTGGACCCTTCTCTTGACTTTTCTCTACAGCTTCTTTCTCTTACAGAAACCAGGGTTTTGATTAACATTGTAGACCCTCAGGCTCCTCTTTGCAAAAACTGCAAAATTATTGTGGCAGCTTGAGCCTAAGATGAAAATTTAAGGAGGATATTGCCTCTGATACTGGAAAAAATATTTTGTGTGTGTGTGCTTCTTTTCTCAACTTGTTGAGTTTTGCTGGAGTTTTTGTCTCAAAAAGTTTTTGCTGCTTGACACCTTCATCACTTTCTGTGCACGTGAGAGGGGTGTTCAGATGAAAGGGAGAGAGCATTTTCATCATGAAAATGTCAGAATGTGAGGGTTGTGGTTTTGCACAATGTGAAAATTTGCTTTTGTTGCCTGTGGAAGGATAACACCTCCACGTCCATTTCAGCAACCCTGCCGCTAGTTTTTTTTTGTGTGCAGAAAAGTTTTAACAAGTGTGTGTTTGTGTTTTTTTTTTTACTTGGCTTTGAAGCCAGGTTGGGGGAAATAAGATGAAAAGTTATTTTAACAATTTAAATTACATGATAGCTACTGATGACATTGTGTAATCTGCCAGGACTGATTATATCAAATCACAGAAGGTCCACACACACACACACACACACACACACACACACACACACACACACACACACACACACACAAACACACACACAC
>NW_018127947.1:409736-416825 GCF_001952655.1 Monopterus albus | reverse complement strand
TTTTTTTTTTTTTTTTTTGGTTCAGGTTCAACAAAAAAAAATTCAATAGGCCCAATCATCTGAAGAAACCACTTTAAAGAAGCTTCTCTGACTTCCAAAAATTTTAACTGCTCTCAGAATCACTCTGATAGCAGGTGTGTCTACAGCAGTCAACCAGAAAGTAAAGAAACTGTGCAGCTCAAAGGGGAATATTTTGCAGCTGCATGTTAAAATTCTTATTCTAAAACTAATAGTCCTCCAGGTTTTAAAACTTGTGTTAAAAAAAAAAAAACAATGTGTAAATTATGAATGATAATTTTTTACTCTGGTCACTTTAATTACTAGGACTTGGCTTCAGCTGATCAGCCCAGTCAAGTCACAGGGAACCATCAGTGTCCTATTATGTGGCAGCGCACTTGTTTTCTGTGCACAGAGCTGAGCCATGAGAAACCTATGGCCTGAAAGTGTCACACAATAGTGAATTAAGCATCAGAGACATGACAGCAGCTTAATGCTAGGTGACCCATGGCAGGGCCCTGCAGCACCGGCCTGTCCTCCCAGAAGTGTCCTGCTCTGCTCTTATTATTAAAAAGATGATTTTATTCTCAATTTCAGTACTGAGGGGGCCAGTACGAAGGTGTTGACTCAGCTATTACGCTTGTTTGTTTCTCTAGTACGTTTGTTTCTCACTTTATCAACACTGGAAAGGTTTTTGAGCAGAAATTAGGTCTAGAAAAGCTGGTCACCGATTTGACTGTCAGACCTAATTAGGATAACAAGAAGAGGAGTGTATTAACTTTTAATTTTTACAAAACAAAGCATGCAATACCTTTAGCAAAGTTCATCTACCGCATAGTGTGACACAGTACTGCTTCCGTTAAGTGCAGCAAGTATTAATAATGTCCCCTTCTCACTAAAAAGGAAACAATTTAACTGGTAACCTCATTTTTGTTGTTTATTTTCTGTTGTGTTAAACTGAAGAGACCCCAGTGACCTCACAGGTCAACGGAGGCGTGAAAATGTTTACCGGCAACTCAGCCTGCAACTGATATTGGCTCCTCTTCATCATTTCTCTGGCTCTTAGAAGCAGCTTTTGCCTAGAGCACATTCTGACTCGGTGAATCTATGAGGGGGAAACTATATATGCTGTTTAAGTTCAAATTAATTAACATAAATCACATCAATCTTTTATTATACTGAGGTACATTTCAAATGTTTTATGGAAATTATGCAACTTTCTAGTCAATTTAAACCCTACTTTAACATGCTCTAACTATCTCGGACCAAACAGAATCGACTTTATTATGATAAGCATGTGGTTCCGAGGTCCTTTCCATCAGTCTCACCTACAAACCCAAAGCTACCAGCAGCCCCGTCACCTGACCAGTGATGTGTTGGTGATGCCTGCACATTCCTGTAGTAAATAGGAGCTAAACGATCAGGAATCAGCCCAAGACAGTTTGACAAGGCTATAAAGTCTTGTTTAATTCTCCGTGATGTTGTGGCAGCTGTTCATCAATAAAATAAGACTGGTCGTAAATAAATTACAAAGCGCTTAAAAAAGAGTTGTGCGTAATTTGTATTTTCGTTGACGTTTCCCCGCTAAAGTCTGGCCATTAATGTAGATCACCACAGAAAGCTGCAGTTTTTTTCATTTTCATGTGAATAATAAGTGCGAAATTTGGAGCTGGTTGGCAGACTCACCTCCCCTGTTTGGTGATTATCATCTCGGTCTGGAACCTATGGAACTTGGCCCATAGCGGGAAGTTATTGAGCAGAGCCTGGGTCTTTCCGCACACCTGTAGTCCAGGTAAAGGATAGAGAGGCGGCCGCTGGTAACTGTGCTGAAAGCTTGCCGGGAAATTCTCCGGAGACGGAGAGAACACGTCTTTTCCGCCTGTGGGAAACCCATCTCCTGCCGTCGGGATGTAACCCTGCCCGGCTCCGCTTCTTGGGGGCGATCGCACGCCGCCGTACGGGCAGCTGCTGAGGGTCTGTGCGTAAAACTTGCCGGGCTGAGCTCCGTACCCTCCCACCGCCTGGTCCGAGTGGTACGGCAGAGCCAGAGCGTCCTGCCCGCTCTGAACCGAGTCCGGGTAGTAAAACCTCGCGTCCTGAATCCCCATTTTAAACTCTGCCAGATCCTTGCCGCCACGGTGGATGTGACTGCCGATGTCGGTGTTCTTTCCAAAGGTTTGCGTTTCAGTCCCATTCAACATGCTGAGGTAGAGAGTGCCACCTATGCCGCCCATATGCAGCCCCGCTCCGGCTCTTTGCGTAATGTCATAAGTCTGTAGTTGAAAGCATGTACAATAAAAACAAACAGCACAGCACAGACTGTTGTCCTCGTCTATGAGTCGGAGCGCACTGACATGCCACAAACTATAAAATTCCGCGTCTCGGTCGTTCACAGTGTGTAACTAAGAATATAAAAAACATCCCTCACACGGACTCATTGGACTAATGATCTAGAAACTGTTTGATTACCCCAGTAGGAGACTGTCATGTCTTTTTTTTGACGTGTGGAGTCGCAACTAGTTGCTCGAACACATGCTCAGTTGTCTAACCTATGATATATACATTTTGTGAGTGGTCATATTTTGGAGGTGGGTCTGGTGCAGATGCAGGACGTGATAGGCTCCAGTCCTTTAAGAGCCACCCTCTCATCAGAGAGGAGCTGAACCAGAACTACACGCTGCCCTTTGAGAAGACAACAACTGGAATTGCTTTACTACATTGGAGGATATTTAAATTATCCATCATTTTAAAGTAACGTCGCAGGAAATAAAACCGATCAAAACAAACTACAGTAAAATAGGAACTGATTTTCCCAAAATCCATTCTGGGGATATTTTTGTACATTTTTCAGTTAAGAGATCATCAGCGCACATTAATAATTCATTGACTATTATGATTTTCCTGTTACAGTCCATAAACCAATATTTTGATGAGTTAACTTTGTCATTTTGACGAAGGACCAATGATCCACACGTGTGTTTTGTACATTCAGGTCATTTCAGAGGTCAGCAGTTAAACGTTTGCGGCGTGGATTGTGTGTTTTACGAGCAGACGTCTGTTTATCTTGAGAATAAAAGGTTTAAAAACTTCAAGTTTCAGAATCAAAGCACCTTCTTCTCCTTGTCTTTAGTGGCTGATCTTAAACGCTTGATGTGCAGGTTTCTCTGAAATCAAAACTTATGAAGAAAATTGTGATTTACTTCGATTTGTCCAAAATGCGTCCCAGGGAGTTTTGAGAGGGGCTCACTAAGAAACGCACCAACAGAAATCTGTTCACTTTTGTCCGTTTTTGTTTTGTTTTACCATAAACCAGTCAACGGGTTGAATCAGCAACTCGATTTTATTTTCATTTTCCATCTGAATTAAAAAAAAAAAAAACACTGGAAGTTTCACTTACGCGCAGGTTGACAAAGCCACTGGCAGCAGGTCAGCACCACATGGCTTCACCGACCTCAGTGGGCTGTTACAGGTGTTTTAATTATTGCTTTAACATGATAATAACATGCCATTCATATGCTTTTTGGATATTACTTTTAAGAGTATTGTTAAACTTTGGCTTAATTTTTTTCTTTTTTACTAAATTTCTTGCTGTTTTATTAGCTAATGATTAATAACTTAAACACCCATATGCACACACTCATGCCATCTTATGGCGTTAATTCAGGACTATGTATCCGAATCAAAATCAGAATCAGTTTTATTAGCCAGGTGTGATGGACACACGAGGAATTTGACTCGGGTACATCAGCTCTCAATGTGCAAACAGTAAACCAGCATAAGACTGTGTAATATAACAAAATAAGCAATATCGACAGCAACAAACAGTGCAAAGCCCAGACAGTAACCTACAGACTAAAACTCACTGTATGTTCATTTAGGTGTAAGAGATTGTTTCTTTGAGGGGTCAGGACCTGTTTCCCGTCTCTCTACAGCTGTTGGGTACAAAGCTTTATGTCCCATCCTCATAATGGACACAGTTATGATGAGAGCCAAAGCTGAACATTTGCTGAGTTTTCTTTTGAGGCCTCAGACAATCAAGGCCAGGACTGTTATCATGTTTAAATGGTTGTGAGTGTTAGACTGATCTAGAATAAATGTAGATTATTATCAGTTTGCTAACCTGCTCTACAGCGTACTGTGGATTAGTTTGACTCGCCTTGTTTTTGAACAAGGTGCCATTTGTGGCACAGAACACCTCAGAGAGTATCAGACGAGGTTTTAGTGCCAGTCATTGTGCAAAGTGCACTCTCACAAACGTTTCCTGTGATTGACAGAGCATGCCACTGTTCTGTCATACAGAATGTAACTAGTCAAGTCAAATGAAACAGAAACTGTTTTAATGACTTTGCTCCTGTTTGGCTGTCACTGGTCGGCCTGCCTGGGCCACGGTTCTGCTTCATAAAAAGATGAAAGAAAGAAACCTGAGGCATCGGCAGTATGTGTGGGGACACACACACACACACACACACACATTAATAGATGAACCCCCCAGTGCAGGTATGACACAGTTATCCCCCTCGACGCTGTCACGGCTCTAATCCCACTTCCTGGGTGTCTCCTAGCAAGGTGAGCTCACAAGGGCACATGCTGAAGTCATCAGTGTTGACATGGATGGCGAGAGGGCCACGGTGTGAGTGACACCATGGCCACCGCGACCAGCCAGGCGTGTCCACCCCACCCCCTCCATCCCCCTGCTGGAGTCACCACTTCCTCTGCTCTGCTCTCACTGCTTGTGATCGGAGCTCCAGGCCATCACCTTGTGAACCACAGTCCCCTTTCATTTTCTGCTGGGAGTGCTAATAGCAGGTCAGGCAGCTGCCATGTGCACAGGCTTGCAGCAAAATACGTAGGGGTGGAGGTGTTCTGACAGGAAGCCGCCTTACTCTGGATCCGCTCTGAAGTACCTGAAACATTTGTGATCATCTTCTGTCTTGGAAAAAGTACTCATGGTGGAAGGTAACTGAATACATTTACTAAAGTACTGTCCTGTACTTGAGTATTTTCATTTTCTGTCACTTTATACTTCGATTTCACTACATTTTAGATGCAAATATCAAACTTTTTACTGCACTTTATCAGGCAACTTTAGTTACTAGTTACTTTTCAGAATCAGATTAATAAAATGAATTAGTATCATTATCAGACTTTAATGAACCTTAGTGGAAACTTCACAAGCTACCCAGCAATACTTCAAACTTTAAGTGCACAGTTAAGATTAGCTCCACTTTTACTGGCTACAACATGAAGGTGATGAAAACAATAATCCATCAGTAATAATCCACTAAATTAATGTGAAAAGTGCCATTCTGCATAATGAAGTATTTTACTTCCAAGGATATCTGGCTGCTAATACTGATGTAACATTATGAATGGAGACTTGTACTTGAAACAGAATATTTCTACGCTGTGGTATCTTTTCCCACCACTGAGTAAAAGTACCAGTATGGTAATGTAAAAATATTCCATTACAAGTAAAAGTCTTGCATATAAAGTTCTACTACTAAGTGGCAGCAAAATTCACTTAAAGTATTAAAAGTAAAAGTTGGCCATTATAGCTGGTATAGTACAATAAATCTCATTAACACAGATGTATCAGGCTGCAAGCAGCATTTTACTGTTGTAGCTGCTCAAGGCAGAGTTTTGAATAGTTTAGTGGAGTCTTAGGAAATGTATTGTATTACATAAGCACCTCTTATGTTTAATGTAAATCTGAAACGTAACTAAAGCTGTCAAATACCTCTAGTAGAGTAAAATGTCCAATATTTTTCTGTGAATTGCAGTGGAGTTGATGTATAAAGTAGTTGGAGTAGTAAGTCAATCTGGGTGAGCAAGACTTACAGTAGTGGATTACAATGGGCCTGCTCTGCAACTGGGCACGATGTAAAATTTGGTGTTCGTAAAAGTGTAGTAAATGTAAATGTGGTCGGCTTGCACACAGAGTCAGTAGTGGGCGGACAGACGTGACAGATGAACATGTCAGCGGGTTTTGAACGTCTTCATTAACAGTGCCACCATACTGCTCAGTTAAAACTGCTGATATTTTGTTAAAGTGAAAAGGTGCCTTTCATTATCAGAATGTGGGAATTACACCATGAAATCATTACCGTCTGAAAAATGAGCTCAGTTTTGTTTGGTCTGTAGTGAATGACACTGTGAATTCCTGGCTGACACTTAGGGTCTCGGTGTGCTCGTAGGAAAGTGCTTGTTGCAAGGCTGAACATGTCCAAAGACCTGTCTGATGTTTGAATTGGGGACAGTTTTTCCAGAGGCTGAAACTCTGACCGGAACGTTGCCTTTGGGTACTAGCGGGTCTGTGTGTGCATGTAGGGTCGCTGCTAACCCTGTTGTATAGTTCATCTCACATCCCTCCTTTTGTAAACCCGTCTCCTTAAAATGACATTTAATACTAAACTGTTTTCTGAAGCACAACTTTGCTGTCTTAGTTCCCTGTCACTGTTTTAATAGTGCTGCTCTAAAAATCAGATATGTCCCTCAGCAGCTGTTGAGATGAAAGGAGTCACTACTTTTATATTTATCATGCGGACAGAAACGTTGCCTGATAATGCTTAGATCTTACAATGTAAAGTGACTTGAAATGAGTTTTGTTGTGCGGCACTACACAAAACCGAGTTTAACTGAACTGTAGTGGGATCTGCTGGGTGTTTAAATGCTTCTCAAGAGGTTCTTCATATCAACGTAAAAAGGTGGTGATGTCAGTGCTGTGCTCAGGAAACATCAGACCAGGGAACCTTTGGTCATTGTGGTCACAATAACAACCATTTTGCTTTTAAGGTTAGAGGATGACCACAGTGATGGTTAAGAGAAACCAACCCTGACTGCTGGGTGGAAAAGGAATATTGGTCTTATGAGTCATAGCTGAGTTGACCCATTCATCACCCCAACTTCCGCAGCTGTGGACTGTGGCTCTTTAACATCATTACTTTACTTCCTCCTCCATGCTCTACCATAGCCACTGTACTTTAGGTCTTTGTTGCTTGAATGACAACATATCTTTGGACATTTTCTTAAACACTTTCTGCTTTTCAGATGAGGCCTGAAGCAAACTGAACCTTTAAGGCAGATTGACACCAC
>NW_018127947.1:407596-409723 GCF_001952655.1 Monopterus albus | reverse complement strand
CCTGCTGAATCTGAACTGGACAGACCACCAACCCCCATTTAAAACCTGAGGAGGCTCCCTGTTGGTCTACCTCATGACCACAATGTTCACTATGTCAAACTCACAAACGCCTGTTATTAATGTTGTGCCACATGTATCTGTTATGAAACCTCCTTCATACAGTGCCTTGTGAAAGTATTCGGCCCCCTTGAACTTTGCGACCTTTTGCCACATTTCAGGCTTCAAACATAAAGATATAAAACTGTAATTTTTTGTGAAGAATCAACAACAAGTGGGACACAATCATGAAGTGGAACGAAATTTATTGGATATTTCAAACTTTTTTAACAAATAAAAAACTGAAAAATAGAAAAACAGTAACAGCATTAAATATTATAAGCATTAAAACCAGATCACTGCTTACTAAGGATGTCAGGGCCCTGCTGGGTTTGGATTCTGTAGGTAACTGGGAGCCAGTGTAAAGATTTAAGAACAGGAGTGATTTGCTCAATTCTCCTGGTTCTGGTTCAAACTCTCTGAACGAGCTGAAGTTGTCTAACAGTCTTTTGGGGAAGGCTAGACAAAAGACCATTACAACAGTCCAGCCTGTTGGAGACGATAGCATCAGTGAGTTTCTCAGGACATGAGACCTCAGAGTTGTACTATTTGTTCGAGATGATGAAAAGCTGATTTAGTTGTGGCCTTGATGTGACTGGTGAAGTTCAGGTCTGAGTCAATTATGACACCAAGATTTGTAACTTGAGTTTTTGTCTTCATAGTTCTACAATCAAGCTGATCAATAACTTCGGTCCTTTCGTTCTTGCTACCAAAAGCAATAACTTCAGTCTTGTCTGTAACTGAAGGAAATTTGATTGCATCCAGGTATTTACAGTGCCTTGCGAAAGTATTCGGCCCCCTTGAACTTTGCGCCCTTTTGCCACCTTTCAGGCTTCAAACATAAAGATATAAAACTGTAATTTTTTTGTGAAGAATCAACAACAAGTGGGACACAATCATGAAGTGGAACGAAATTTATTGGATATTTCAAACTTTTTTAACAAATAAAAAACTGAAAAATTGGGCGTGCAAAATTATTCAGCCCCTTTACTTTCAGTGCAGCAAACTCTCTCCAGAAGTTCAGTGAGGATCTCTGAATGATCCAATGTTGACCTAAATGACTAATAAATACAAATAAACATATCCAGGTGTTAGAATGGCCAAGTCAAAGTCCAGACCTGAATCCAATCGAGAATCTGTGGAAAGAACTGACAACTGCTGTTCACAAACGCTCTCCATCCAATCTCACTGAGCTCGAGCTGTTTTGCAAGGAGGCATGGGCAAAAATTTCAGTCTCTCGATGTGCAAAACTGATAGAGACATACCCCAAGCGACTTACAGCTGTAATCGCAGCAAAAGGTGGCGCTACCAAGTATTAACTTAAGGGGGCTGAATAATTTTGCACGCCCAGTTTTTCAGTTTTTTATTTGTTAAAAAAGTTTGAAATATCCAATAAATTTCGTTCCACTTCATGATTGTGTCCCACTTGTTGTTGATTCTTCACAAAAAATTACAGTTTTATATCTTTATGTTTGAAGCCTGAAATGTGGCAAAAGGTCGCAAAGTTCAAGGGGGCCGAATACTTTCGCAAGGCACTGTAGCTTGAAACTAATCTTTACTGTAGTGGGTTTTAAGAAAGGAGGGGTCAGTTGTTACTCCCTTGTTTCCAAAAGTGTTCCTCAGCTAGACCTACATATACCAGTAGCAACCAGTGATTATTTTAGCTCCATTCTGCAACACATACTGTATGTTATAAAACAACATAAAAGGCTACTGTTTTGCTGCACACTGTTGAGTTGTTGACAAGTTTATTAAAGGCCACAGTAAAAATTGAATGAAGCTTGGGATTTTTTGGGGGCGTCTCCGAGGTAGTGCAGGTGGGAGCAGGTGTGTGAGGACATCCCCCATACTCACCACGTAAACGCTGCTCATTAGACCGACTCACCAAAGTAGCTCCAGAAGAACGCCTTCCTGTGTGAGGCACACCACAGCCCTGGCTCGTAATTAACACAACATACGTTTATTCATATCTGCACAGGGTGTGAAAGAGGGCTTCAGGAGGCACCACCCACTGAAGCTGTGAAAACACAA
>NW_018127947.1:396590-407540 GCF_001952655.1 Monopterus albus | reverse complement strand
AGGTCTCAGCGGAATTCGCACTCGGTCGCTCATGAACCTTTGGTGCAAATGTATTCCTCAGCAACCCAGAAACAAACACACTGCCACTTCCGCAGCCTATAATTAGCTGGTAATCAACGCTGGGTGGGTTTCTGCCATCGTGGGGCTACAGCTGCACACTCAGGTCTCAGATGACCAACATAAAGAGCATTAAGCCGTGGCTTTGGACAGTGTTCCTCGCTTATCAGGGCTGCCTGAAAAAACACACAAACAGGATCCACGTATGTCAGATTTTTGATACAAGTTCAAGAATATACAGCTTTATTTTCTCATATAAGCCATTGAGGATATTTTACTAAAACTCTAAAAGCCCTTTAGACTGACAGCACATCCCTGATCCCCCGTGGAGCACAGTCACATCTCCATTGCCAAATTCCAGTTTCTCAAAGTGACCGACATCTCCCTTTTTGGCCTTTTTTGACACCAGTGATCAACATATTTTACTGAGGAATCTTTTTTGTACCTGATCACTATTGCATTATTTTGCCTCTGTCACGTTCTGCATACTTTCAGACCCAGTAACCACAACTTTTTCAACCACAAAAAGCCTTAATATGTGACTGATGCACAGTAACCTACTGTCCCAAAGTAACATCTTCTTTTTTGCACTGGCACCTGAATCTGCATGGCTCTGACTCATAAGTGCAGGAGACAGCCTGGGCTTTTAAATGTTTGCATGTGTCAAAACTCTCACTATGACTTTCAGGCATTTAAATTAATCTGTATGTTTTCCAGAAAACCGTTATTGCTAATTTTGAACTGGCTGCTTCTCATAAAAACATTTACAGTATATCAGATAAAATGCACCTCCAAAATGTATTTTCCTCCTCAGTTAGTGGTGCCTTCATCATGCAAATGTCATACGCAACACATAGTAATAGATGAGGGTTTAAATTTGAGGATTTTATTTGCTGATACCAAAGAAGCAAAAGCTCGAGGGCTCTAGGCATCAGTCCCTAATATGGATCTACAAAGTCTCTGATTTCTACACTTCCCAGGATTCATAAAATACAACACATTTTTCAAATGCTATTCTTACAAACTTGTGGTCTGCAAACCTAAGCCAGATTACAGCATTTGAGCCACATGGTAACCATTGTTCAAAGACAAGTACTACCCATCAAAGTGACCTGTATGTTTACAGTCTGATTAATGTGATCATCTGACCTGAATTATAGACCCAGCAAAAAAAGGAGTACAGTTTACATTGGTTTTGCTGCGAGCTCACAGTAGATTTGACAAATCAATGAGCCAAACTGAAATCAGATAGAAACCGACTGATGACTGGTGTCAAGCCCAACCTTAGCTTTATTAGTTGGTGCCCATGTAGGTCCAGTCATGCTGGGTTGTGCATCTGTGGCCCACAGATCCATGGGAGGTCCTGCACATGAACACGCAACACTGTCAGCCTTATGTTTCCCAGACAGACAGTGCTATGACAAAACAGGGCAGCTGTGCATTTGCACACATTCCTCTGGCCTGCTCCATGAAGGCAGATCACCCCCCACCATCCAACATTGGCAGGCTTTCCTTACAGACCCCATACCTCCCAATGCACATCCCTACCCTGCACCCATCTCATGTGCAGACAGACCTCCAGCTCGGCTGCTGCCAGCTTGTTGCGCCCTCTCACTACATTAAGAAATCATCACCCTTTTCAGGTTCGAGCTAACCCTGCTGGAGTAAGAGAGACTGAATCTAGGCCTATTTAACTGATTTTGTGCAGAATCAAACAAAAGCTACTGGATGAAACTTAAAAAAAATATTTACATGTACTGTATTTTATCGAAGAAAGGAGATCATAGAAAAGAAATTAATTGTTAAAAATACACTTACGGGCTTTTCTTGCTGAGTTGGATATCAGTGCAATGGCTGAACGCTAAATGCTAAATATGAACAGGGACACACCTAGCCTGCCCAGCCACCACCACAAACTGAAATAGCTACAGTTCAGTTTTTGAATGGATTAAAGTAACTTAATGTTATAGGTGCCGGTATATGGATGTTAATACTTTCGAACTGAGCCAGGCTAACCGTTTTCCTTTGTTTCCAGTATTTATGCTAAGCTATCCTAATCATCTCCTTCCCATAGCTTCATATTTACTGACACGATGTTTTAAGTGGTCTAAGTTTACAATAAACTTCAGACAGCTTTTATTTTAAAACCGCATGTCAAAGACTCATTCATAAGTCTGTACATTACACTTTATTTCTATGACTGTGCGATCTTGACAAACTTAATGATGTTATTTTGAGCATGGAAAAATAAATTGTGCTTTTCTTCCAGTGACAAGCTCTGTTGTCTTTGTTTATCTGAGTAGCAGATGATGCACATCGGGGCTTTTGCTGGGTAGGCTGGGTAGGCTTTTGTTCTAATGTCTAATTGTCAGGCCATAAATCCCGCTTAAAACGGTGTCAGGGGGTGTCCATTCAGTGGCATTTCCATTGGTCTGTGTCACCCATCCAGAGAAAGGCGTACATTTAATAATTCATCAACCCTTATACACATAACACATGGTTTCCGTTGTATCCCAGTGTCTGCCCTGCACATTTAATCCTATGGTGACATTTGAGAAATTATTCTTGAAGTTACTTAACTGATAGGATTTAGAGGATAGCCACAGCAGAAATGTGAGATGTTGGGTAAATTACATCACATTTCTAAAAGACATGATAGCTGTTTAACTTCATATTGTCAAAGCAGCCTCCTGGTCGTCCTTACATTCACACTGATCCACTTGGCCACCTTCTCTTTCCTTAGCTCGTTTCCTTCCGTCTTCCTCTCACACCTCTGCTGAGCAGATGGTGTGGTGCATTTAGCTGCTACAATGCAGGAACCGTACTGGAAGAGAGTGCTTCACTGAGTCCCATGAAGGGAGAAGCAGAGAAAATTAGCTTTTTTCACTTCAAAACACAGAGTGTGACTCTGTGAGTCACTGTTGGTCATGAGTTTTCACTGTTAGTCTGTTTCCTATTATTGTCACAGGACAGTTTCATCATATCTTCTCTGTACACGTCCTGTCATTTCAGATCCTCCACTCTCTCCTTGTCCAGCAACTGTCCCCAGTGTGTTCTTGCCTTTCCACATCACCTGATCTCCACCTGCTGTTACACCTGCCCATCATTGTCCCTAATCTGCCACACAGTGTATGTGTCTGCCCACAAATACCAGTGTTCCTCCTCATTTCTTATTTCTTAATTTTTTTACTTGGTTTGTGGTAATAACAATCTTTCACATTCATGGGTCTTACCAAGTCTTGGTCATATTGTACTAAAGTATATTATGGGATGGTAGAGATGGTGCTATGAAGGCTAATATACAGTGATGTGCAGAAGCTTTAGGTACTTCAGATGTTTAGATTCTTATCCACTGTGCAGTACCATCAGAGAGGCATCTGATCGGCTCCAAATTCTTTCTGCAGCATATCAACCAGCCCAAGCCTCCAGAGACTAGAAGGACCGGGAGTCCTGCAACAGCTGGTCTGGCCCCCCAGGAGTCCTGATCTAAACATCATGGAGTGAGTCTAGGATTATAAGAAGAGACAGAGACACCAAGGTGGCCTGAAACTGATAGTTCAACCTGAAGAACATTCATTTACATCTAGTGGAGGAAGACAAAAAAAGAAAACCCACAGTGAAATGACTGCATGTTGATTGTAAAAACAGACAAATTCCAACTGCATCATCTCCCAAGTGAAGATCTTCTTAAAACTTTTGATGCCCTTTGCTCCCTGTCTTTGAAGAATACTGCCTGAGAAGGTGCAGCAGAGAATTACTTTTGAAGGAAATCTGATCTGAACGTTGTATTAAAATAATCCTGCCCCCTTGCTTCTTAACATCCTGCCCGCTTGATGCTGGGGGGTTTGATATTACAATCACTGTAATGAAACGAGGAATGACTGAGTGATTGGCAGCTGGAGACGCGTGATGAATGACCTGAGCTGTGGACTTAATGCACAGACACAGCGATGGACACCGGGGGATGTGGAGCCATGGAAAATGCAGCAGGGTTAACACAAAACAGGCTGAAGAGTGCATGTGAGTGTGGGTGCAGGCAGACGCTGGAGTCCACTTTCCCCTGTTTGCTGCACTTGCTCCTGGGCGAGCGCTGGCATTTGTGTGTATTTGTGTCTATGGCAGGAGGCAGTGGGGCACTGCTAGGGGTGGTCAAACACAACAAGTGGAGGGGGAGGTACTGGTGCTGAGGTGGTGTATGTATGAAAGTGTGTGTTGGGTTTCAGAACGGACAGGTTTAGCTGGACACGATGGCTTTAAGCGCCATTTGAGCTGACAACAGCTTGCCAACCAGAGGTCTTGCCTGCCACCGCCATCACCTAAGCCCTCTGATTCATCTGGCCCTCTCAGTCCACTGCTATCAGTATCAATCATTAGAAATCTTTTATTTTTAGTAGGATGTGCCCTCTCGCCCTCTTCACTGCCCTCTTGCCCCCTGCAGGCGCCCTCTGCCTCACAGCCCCTCACTAATGAGTGTCAATCTGGAGGGCTGTGGCGCTTTTACTGCAGACACCTCCCTTGATGAACGCAGGGCTTCAGTCAACAAGAATCACACATATGGACGTCAGCAAAAGTGACAAGCATACCACCCGCCGCCGAACCCCTCCCCTTGTTTCTTCCCCAGCTTTTTAAAAGTTTGATTACAACAGCCAGAGAAGCTTTTTATTTTTCTCTTGATGCATTTATTGCTTGATCTTCTCAAAGAATATGTTTTCCTATTTACCACAGTACACTATACTGTATTTATCCACCAATCAGTGACCAAATTCTGAATGGAGCTCATGATGTCACTAGAAGAACGGTCAGGTGATCACCAGTCGGAAAGTTAATTTGTCTGGGAATCACTGATGTTTGTACAGATGTTTGTGACTTTTGACAGTGAAAAGTGAAGAGAGTTTAACATCTGGACGCAGTGGATTTCTATACAACAGGGGTTGTCAACCAGTGGTCTGCGGCCCCCTGGTGGCGCAGTGGAGTATTATACAACAGGGGTTGTCAACCAATGGTCTGCGGCCCTCTGGTGTTCCATGAAGGCATTGCAAGTGGTCCCTGACCATGTGTTGTTACCGTATGAGAATTACCGTTTATTTTATTTTGTTTTTAAAGACATTTCTATGCATCTGTTGTCTGCACTTCCATATCTGTCTGGTTTGGCTCAGCAACCAAACAGGACAGGAACAGACTCCAGCGGACTGCAGAGCAAATCGTCGGTGCCCTATTTTAAAGGAGATGAAAGAGGGTCAGAAAGAGGGCAGAGAGGATTTCTGCAGACCCCTCTCACCCTGGATACAAACTCTTTGAACTCCTCCCCTCTGGACGGTGTTACAGGTCACTGTACACCGAGACAACCAGGCACAGGGACAGTTTCTTTCCCTGGGCTATTACAATGATGAACAGCTAGTCTATGCTGCTCTTTTAACTTGTGATTTTTAACTTGTATATATTGTGTATTTATTTTGTTTTTATGTTGTGCACATTGGGGGGCATTGAGCTGGAATCAAATTCTTTGTGTTCTTGAAATACTTGGCAATAAAGTTTATGTTCGTGCTTATTAATTATAGTTTGTAAATAATCAAATTCATGCAAATATATAACATTTGGAAAAGCCAAGGTGACTTTCAAAATTAAAATTGTGTGCAAACAGCCTATTCACCACACAACATGCTTGACATGACTATTAGAGGACTCTCTCCCTCTGTGTGATGTAGCCACAGTGGTTTGAGCCTTGACAGCTCTGTTTGGTAATACATGGGGCATCGGCGTTTCTGTGTTTAAATGGACCTGTGTTTCACTAGTTGCTTGTATTTCAAGTTTCTACTGTGTGTCTTTCCCCTGTGTTCTTTTGATTCTTGGGATGTCAGCGTATTCTAGTATCCAGGCGGATGTCAGAGATCTATTCTGGATGCCTGGTGCGACAGCCGGCCAGCAACAGTAGCAGCAGCGGGGGGAAGGAATTCTGTCTTTCTAGAGGCCTGGGGAGAGTGACCACTGAGGAAGTGGAGATGGTGATTCTCCTGTTTCATGGGTTGTGGAAGAGAGAGAGTGAGGCGAGGAGAGACAGGGGAGTTGGACTGGGGACATGGTGCTCACAGGAGGAAGAGTGAGAGTGATGCAGTGGTGTTGAAGGGGCAGCTGAAGGCATTTGGTTTGGTGCCAGTTGAGCCAGCTTTCTGGCATGTTGCATTCCAGGAGATCAACACCACGGTGTTTCCTTTCACCCCCAGCCTATGTCCACCACCCTGCAGCCCACCCCAACACCACCAGCACCATAGTTTTAAAAAAATCCTTACTGAAAAAAAACAATAAAGCAGTAATCACGTGTAAAACAATTTCATTTATAGTTCTCAAATCTCCAGTACCAGACTAATATTCACCCAGGCTGCAAACCAATCTAAGAAAGAAAGAACAAGAGAGAAAGAACATGGGCTTTAAGGTGAGACAAATTGCTGAGAGAAAAAATAACACTCTTGCAAATGAAAAGTTGAAACTGTAAGCAATAAACCACCACCACCCCCCAAAATCCAGTACACTCAGCCAGTAACACCTTGGTTTTCTATAACTAATGGTGGCTAATGTCGGTAAATCCTATCAAAACTGAGAGGTTCAAATTGCTTTGTCACTGACGTTACTGATCTCAGCTAATGAAGGATTTAAGAGCACTTTACAGAGGAGAGATGTTGCCACCCTATAAATTGTCTTAAGCAAGCAGAATTTTGGTACATGTGTTAGAAATGCTGGCTGCGACCGTCAGTGCTGGGTTTCTCTGGGGTGCTGATAGACTGACGTTCCTAGACAGAGGATCATAATTTGATATGAATACATCCACAGATGATTTTCCCTTATCCAAACCCATGTCATGGAAAGATGTTAATCATTACACCGACATAAACAATGTCACCAACGTTAATTTTGGAAGCTCCTGGATGGATCTGGAACATTTTCAAGGTGCATTCTCTTCCTGCTTTCTTGGTACATCTAGTGGGTGCACTGCTGAAGTGAACGCGTGTGGGATATCCTGAGGCCCAGTGGTGTGGCACACTGGCCATGTAAGTGAAATGTTATCAGTTTGAGTCAGGTCAGGGACCTTTGATACATGTGACAACACCCCCCCCTCCCCCCAAGCCTCCCAATCATACCCCGCTCTCTCACCTAGCTTCCTGCCAACATAATATCTGCTGAAGGCAGAAAAATGCCCTGAAGTAATATCACACTAACTTTTAGCAGATATGTCTATCATGTGCACATTTTAGTTTAGCATATTAGCAAGCTAGCTCTGTAAACTAGCACAAAATGTAATGTATGCCTAAGGCTTTGGGGAATGTTATTGATTTCATCCTAACATAAGCTGTACCAACTTTTATTTTGATCTATCCTGCAGTTGTTGAGACCATTCATACAAAACCTCACTGTGGCACTACAGGAAATGGATCACCAAGGTTGGTGGGATATGTCCTGTGATTAATCCTGTTTGCAGAAAAGTTCATCAGATTGTTACCATGTCCATCTGTTTGGTGGACAGGGTTTAAAAAGAGAGGTAGTGTGTTATTAAACATTGTTGAAAAGTTAGACTCAATTCTTGAACATGGGTGTAAACAGTTTTTATTTCTGCTCACAAAAGCATAACAAAGTTAGATACAGTGGATTAAAACCAGCAAAGTAGTACACTAGCACACGATATGCTCTGCTCCTTGTAGCTTATATCGAATGCATCTCTTGTTAGAAGGTGGCTTATTTAAACAGCTGATGTCCTGTCCCCTCTCTAACTCTGCTGTTCAATGCAGCTGTACAAGAAAGCTAACTGGGTCTCTACACATGCTGCTTCTGCTGTGCAAGTAACAAACATTAACTCAGTGAACAACACAACAGGCCGGTCATGTTACTTTGAGCTGGACTGGTGAAGGAAACGATAGTGTTTGTGCTGCTGGTTGGATAACCTGCTCATATTAACTGTAGGCCTCACTAGAAGCCTGAAGCTGGAGTTTCCTGTTGGCTGTTTGGTACCACAGAGACTCTTGTTGAGCTACAGGACACCACTGCTTCAGCTAAGTATTTCCTGCTTTTATTTCTAACATGCTTATCCTAGGTTGTCGTCTTGGCTGTGTTTAACTTGTGTTTGTGGTCTGTGTGTGTGGAAATATCAGAAAGCTACAAGCTATGTTGTGAAGTTTTCTGCTTGTTCATTTCTGCTCCAGTGCTGCTATATTCAATATTTGCATTGATATTGATTCTAAAGTGGAACAGTATATTATAGTGGCTGAATTTTATGTTCACTTGATTGTTTGTGCACTGCAGTGCTTCGATACTGATGATGATGAACTACTTGTGTTTGAGAGTTTTTGAGTGAGCTGAACTAGGTTTGCATGTATTGCATGCATGTGTGTACTCATTAGAGATGTCTGGGCATGGACATGTAAAAGGCCCCTCATACAGAAGACCCACAGATGGAAAAAGTGTTTTGTGTCTGCTTTTAGTTATTTTGCACCTGGATTTTATCGTTTTGCATCTTTGTTGGCCATTTTGCATCTCTTTGTACATGTATTGGTGGCTTCTTTTTAGTTACTTTGCTTCTCTTTTTAGTCTCCTTGTGCTTACTCTTGTCTATTTTACTTTGTTTCCCCCTGTGAGACAGTTTTGCATGTCCCTGTGCTTATTTTGCATATCTTTGTGGCTGTGTTCTATCTATTTTTACTCATTACTATGCTTGTTTTTGACTGAATTTTCAGTTAAGTCACTTCATGCAAACACTCGGGTCCAGGGGCCCCATGATCCTGTACAGTATTCCAATGATGACTATGGCGTTATTAGAGGTTAGGGATGATGTAAATGTGTTTTGTGTCTACAGTAATCTCCTGACCATCTGTCCTCTGGTCTATGCTGCTGACAGTCATCTACTGCTTATCAACCCATTCAAGGTATGACATCTTGTTAATTTAATGCATGCAAATTGCTAATTACATGCTGCTGTGTGTCTCTAGTGTCTGAACCTGCTGTTGGATATAAGACTGTTGTGTCTGGTTTTGCCTTATTCATTCTGTGCCTGAGGCAGAACCATGTTTCTTGCTATGTTTAGAGAGGCTTTGTTAGGAAATGGCCACACAGAGGTAGTTGTTGAACCCAAGCATAGTTGGCTTCACAGCTCTGTATCTACTATAGTTTTTACAGATCTGCTGATTTTTGTTTGCTTGTGGGGAGTGGCGACATCAGAGCCTGGTACCAAACATGGCTCTGAACATCAGTATAGTCACAAAGATGCATATATTCTGCTTAAACTGGTTGAAATGACACAAGCTGTGTGTCCATGTAATGTGCTGGAAATGCCACCAGTGATGTCTCTGTCATAATTTCACTTTCAGACTTAAAAACATGGGAGACTTGCTGCTACAGCTTGCTGATGACTGAGATGCTAGGATATGAAGTGACATTTTAAACTTCAGGACGCATTATGTGCCACATGCTTGGTGTTACATCTTGGCATCCTACCATCACAGTGCCCTTGAGTGAAACAACGGATCCCAACGTGCTGTAAGGAAAAGTTGTGTGTGTCCTTTTGTTAAACACAGTCCACTTTATTATTAAAATAATGCATAACAGAATACAAGTCATCCTCTGCAATTTGCACACAACAGATCAGATTAAAAAAAAAAAAGTTCATTGCACTTCAGTAGAGACACATTTGACCTACTACAGTTTCCACTCTGTTTCTAATTTGGTTTCTAACCACACTATGAAGTTCATATGAACATGTTGGGTGTGAAAACCATCACATCCCCTCACACCTTTTGTCTTAAATGTATCTTAATGTGTGGTGCATTTTACTCTTAATATGTATAGCAAGACAAGTGTGTCACAATTAAATGACATTGCTAGATATATTGGTACTTGTTTATCATATTTAATCAACTATATAGAACCACTGTGGAACTATTTGCACATTCATTCATGTTTCCCAGAAGAGGGAAACTTCTAACTTACGTAAGTAATAATGTGACTTTACCTCTGTTATCGTGTGCCAGTCAGGGATTTTGTCTCCTTATTTATAATCTTTTAAAAACTGCCAAGGGATGAATTCATGTCTCCTATAAAAGTATTTTCAGCCTATTAATATAATGATGTGCTTTAGTTTGCAGATGTGACTTTGTGTAAAAGAAGGTGGCTTTGCGCATCTGCCAGGATTTTTTGTACTTGTGTGTATGTATTTTGTTTTTTATCACTCTATGCACGCGTGTGTCCCTGTGTGAGTGCAGCGTGGCAGATGTGGTATCTGTCAGCTCAGGTTAAACTGACGCTGAGTAGCCACGCTCCGGGGGTGTGCAGGCCTGCAAGGCGGGTTCTTTCTCATCAGCAGCATTAGGGCGCCATGTGTGATGGCTGCTGACCCTTGGCAGCGCGTTGGCCCGTGACGAGTGGTTGGCCGGTGCTGAACACCAATAATGCCAGGTTCTGGGCTCACTTCCTGCCAGGAGCAGCCCTCACTCTCCTGCTGGCAAATATTAACTAGTGATAGTGAAGATGGCACTTTGGGCCTCATCAGAGACACTCTGTTAAAATGCCCCATGTCTCTGAGTCATGTACCATGGGGGAGATGGATGAGAGGGAGGGAGTGTCGAAGTAGTTTAACTTTCTCCTCTTGATCCAAGAGAATTTAAGGATAATTATGGTTTATTTAAGCTTGGATCAGATTTCTTTAGGTCTATATAGAGGAAAAAATCCAACAAATTAATTGCAAAGATGTGGAAATGCAGCAAATTTGTCTTGTAAAAAAAGTGCCAATGAGATCACCATGTTTGGAAGAGAAAGCGAAGGCAAACAGTCTGTCCCAACTTGTGTGCGGCCACTTTAGATTTTTACCTCCAAGGTAGTTTAGAGAATCTGGCTAATGTGTTGCCTGTTTGCATC
>NW_018127947.1:376281-396558 GCF_001952655.1 Monopterus albus | reverse complement strand
ATAACCCTCTAGTTAAAGCTCTCTTTGTGCCACAGTTACACACCCTGGTTTAAGGATTCCTTGTGCTGATTAAAACAAGCAATCAGTAAATACTGTATATGTTGCTGTAGCATGACAGATTGTCTCAGTGATACTGTAGGTATGTTAGATCAAGTTCAGCTCTATAATCTGTGAATAGAGATATTTGGCTTCCTGTTGTCTGATGGTCAACAACGCCAGCAGGTGAAGAACGAGGAGGCAGGACCACAACCAGGAAATAACCTCTGCCACACAAACGATAATAAAAAAAAAACTGGGTTGTGGAGCCTTGAAAATGTAAAGTGACAAATGGTGCCCTTTGTGTGGGAATTGACATGGTACAAGGCTGACACGGTGGCCCCTCTAGGGGGTGATCTTCCAGTCAGGATCAAAAGCCAAAACTAGGTCAGGGGGAAGCAAGAATGAGAGACACAAGGAGGGAGGGGTTCTTTTATATTAAGAAAAATTGTGGCAGTTTGTTAGTGTACCACACCTTAACCAAAACAGGTGGGAGGCCTTTTGTCATCTATCACTTGCAGATATTTCTGCAAAAGACAAGGCTGACAGTTTTATCAGAATGGAGATATCGGTGGCCAGTAGACAATGACAGATGTGGTTTTTTAGTTGGTGATGTATGGTTCATACTGTTGAGAAGGCATCTGAGGTTGTTGCCACAAATCTCATGCAAACAATGAGCACCTGATAACAACCGAAAGCATCTAATGAACTTTGATTTTTATGAGTTGGGTGTTTTGCAGGATGGTATAAAGTACAAATTAGAGCAGATGGATCATAAGGAAGAGAATCTTCTGGGAGTCAAATGTCTGGTTGTAATCGTACTCACTTTCTCTGATCAGGCATCAGTTTTTGTATTTTTTTTGTTTTTCCAGCCCTGGTCTCCCTAAATTGCTTTGCCAAATATGCTTTGAGGGGAAAGGTAACTGTTGCTTGGATTGTATTCACCGGCACCATTATTTTTCCTTGATGGACCTGCTGCGTTTTTGTACTGTGTGTAGTTTGTTGGGAGGTGGTGAATGGTGGGGGTTCAAGGTTCTGGAGTTTGGCACCAGATACCAGATTTGCATCCTCAGTCTTGCATGTGCTGATAATAGGATTAGGCAAGAAAAGCAGTTTAGGGTACAGAAACATTGCAGTTTCAGTTAAATGTTAAAGTAAAAATGGCGTCCGACATGTTTCACGTCACAACCAATTTTTACTATACTGCAGTAATTTAAGAGAAGTCTTTTCACGTTCATGCCCAAATGCTTTGAGTGCTTGAACATATTGTATAAAATAGTCATGTTTCAGTTGTTATGAGGGGATGTTGTACTGCAAAAACAAGCAGACAAGTCCAGTATGAACTTCTGGTCAGCACAGTGACCGATACAAACCAAACCTGGAACAATTAGTTGATTAATCAAACAGTCAATCAACAGAATATTCAGTGTTTTTGATAACTGATCATCAATTATTAAGTCAATTATTAAGCTTTTTTTTGGCTTCAGCTTCTGAAATGTAAGGATGTTCTTTTCTTTGTATTACCTTATCATCTATCAAATTCACCCTGGTGTCGAGGGGCATACAAACTGAATTACTGAACATTTGATCCAAAAAAACATTAGCAAATGAGTTGATAATGAAAGTAATCATTTTACTTAAACATTTATTTTTGTAGTGCAGATTTAATCTCCTTTTGGATCTCTTTACTGATGCGTTAAAAAAATATAATTGTCATTTTAACAAAAAATGTCAAGGGTTGATTGTAACAAGGTGAAGCATCGTTTTTACTAAATTTAAGCCCAGATAAAGGCGATGCATGTTGTAATTTGTGCTAACAACGTGGAATGCAGGAGTCTTTCTTCCCCTCTCCAATCACCTTCTGCCTACCAGTCATGACTTGCCTGTAAAGTTCTCATCTGGGAACAGCAGTAGTAATAACAACTGTGTTCATGTTCCCCTCCAGAGGAACAGGGGTCTGGCTGGTCCAAGCACACGGGCGACCAGCCCTCCCTCTGGCCCTCGTTTGTCATGAACTGACCCTTCTATTTAGTTAATTAAAATTAGCATCTGTCCCCGTGGCACTGACTTGTTACGTCAGATAGAATCAGCTTTTGTTTCAGTCCTCCAGGACTGCTGGCCCTAACGAGGCCCAAGATCCTAATTAGACGAGGTGAGTGGAGGGGAGGTAAGCTGGACAAGGAGGAGAGAATGAGGGGGGTCTGAGCAGGGGGGTGGAGGGTCCTGCTGGGCAGAGTTGGCCCTGGGGAGAAATGGGGTATTTATACACCACCTAAACATGATGGAGGGAGGAGGAGGTGAGGTGTAGCTCTGGATCTTTCTCTCTCTCTATTTTGTATATCCTCTTTCTTTTTCTGTTTATCCGGTATGTTTCTCTCTGTCTCCCTCTCACCTGTTCTCACCCTTATTGTCACACTAAAACAAGAAATAGAAGATCAGACAAGGATGAACAAAATCAACACCTCCAGTTTGTGAAGCAAATTTTTACTGTTGGATTTAAGAGGGTAAAAAAGAATTTAGAATTTTCTTTTAAAGAATCACTATGTAATGTTTAATTCATATGTCATCACACACACATTTGCTTAATTCACTACACTCGGTTGTTGCTGCTACAGCCTCGCTGTGCTGCTGCACTGAGCTAACGTTGGCTTTTGCTAAGTGTTAACGTTTTAGCACACCACTTCAATGGTTTTATCAGAAAAGAAAAAAAAGCCAAGCACTTTAAAACACTCAAGCAGAAAAATTAATACATTTAACAGTTGGAATAATTTCTATTGTGTTATTATAAATCACTGTTGATTTATGCTAAATGTAAGAATGGGTTTTGCAGTTTTTCATACCAGGGGTTGTGCTTCAGAAATAGCTTTTTTTTTATTACTCTCAGATGTATTTATTTTTAAAAATTTTACAAAAGAAACCAAAGTTGTTAAGTGTCTGTAGTGGTACAAGAACTTTGCTTAATGAAAGTCTAAAATGGCTAGATTTATCAAATGTTCAAAACTATGTGAAAAACATAAGCCCAGCTTTTGGCACCTGGCTGTTTTGCTGTGCTGCAGGAATGTTTCTGTTTTTACCAAGAATGTTCTGAGGTACCTAACCCTAGCTAAAGATGAATTAGTTAACAGGAGCTCCTTTTCTGCACTATGTACTTGTTCGAATAAACATTGTGACAGATGTTTGATGCATTGTCTCCAGCTGCTGCTTGTTTCTTAGAGTGCTGCCCTGTTGTCTAAAATCACAACTGTTTACAGTTGCACTTTGCTCTGAAGCATTTGTCAGAGCTGGCGGCTCTGCCTGGGTTGTAGGCCCGTGTCATATCCTGATCAGCTCGGTGTCTGGGGTTGGTGGAGACAGATGCTGCTGATGAGGGACTAGCCAACATGAGCAGACAGGATGTGGGCAGCAACTCGCCACAGATAGACGTGTCAGTAAAACTGTGGGTGACACCTGAAGAACCCCCATGTGGTGGAAGATGTTAAAGCTTTCTGAAAGTTTTTTGGAGACAGTGAGACTGGAGTGCATCTGTTTTTATCCACTGCAAGTCTGTCAGGTGCTGGATGATAAACACACACACGTACCATACAGTGGTGTAGTGTACTCTGTAGTCGTACTACAGATACCAAAAGATGGCTCCTTCAGCCAGTCCTTGTATTTGTCAACTGGTGAACATTCTCAATATAACACTAATTGCTCAGAAAATTACAGCTAATAATGATTGCACTTAACACGGGCTGACATTATGGTGATGCCACAGTGCCTCATACGTCCCAGCTCCCCTCTCATTCCTCACCTCCTCCGTCTGCCCGACACCCTCCTCAGGATGTTGTGCCAGCCCTCGCTGACCGGAGCCTTCCCCCCTGGTGACTGCAGTCTGCCCTCTGCTTGTTAAAGCTGTCCAAAGCAGAGACGTCCCAAAGTTCAATCTGTTTTGGCATTTCTTTCTGCCACCCTTCATCTGTCAGCCAACCTGTTTGTGAGCCACAATGTGTTTGTGGGTGCTTCATGTGTGAACTCTATAGGTACATGTGTGAGAGTGTTTATGTACCGGGGTTGTATGCCTGAAAACATGAGTCTTTTCTGCAAAATACACAACTGCAAAACAGTTGTGCTCTCTTGACTTTTATTGGCTGTGTTCAAATGTTTCACTCGGAGGACAACTGACCATCTGAATCATGGTGGTGGCAGCAGTTCTGTTAAGAGGGAATCTTTGAACTTTGCACAGCAGAAAAATGGACTGTGGTGTGCAGAGATGACTTATTCTTGCCGCTGCACACTGAATTAGGATAAATGCATGTATGCACATGTGAATAGATGCGAGTAAATGTTTGTATGTGCACAAACAAGGCTCCTTCAGGGCAGGATGTGTCACCTCTGTGTCTTGTCAGTGTTAATGTGAGCATGGTCAGCCAGGCGTGGTGCTCTGACAGATCAGCAGATGAACCCCTGCTACCCCACCCACTTCCACAACTCACCCTGTTTCATCCTGTAGCCCCCCCCAGCACACACACCCTCTGCTTCCAGCACAGGGATTAAATATCCTTTACTGCCCAGGCATCACCTCAGGCATATTCATTTTTTATTTAATTTCAGGTCAGAACCTGTCTGTCATTGGTGCTCATGCTGTGATGCATCACAGCGCCGGAGGATGCCCAGTGGGCGCTGCAGCAGTGGCAGAGAGCCGTGTAAAACGAACAGCTTACAGGCGTCACACTCTTGGCTCAAAGCTATAGTGTCACCACAGCACTCTGCAGCTTTAACCTGTGGCATAAACTCTTACAACAGTATGTATATGATGGATATACATGTATGTGCATTGTGGGTGTGTAAGGTGCTGCTGTTGTCCCACTGTGTAGCAAAGCCTTCTGTTAAGGTGACCTTTATATTACACTTCTATGTGCAAAGCATCACGTACAGAGTGAAAACTGTGGCTTTGGGGCTGAGCATATGCAGTGCTGCTTGTGATGTTGAAATTAGAAAAAAGGTTTGAAAGCCAGTGCAGATGCAGACCTCAGATTTTATAAACAGTTTGTACTATCCTAAATTTGCGGGATCAATGTCAGTGATCTTGTGGTGTGCATGGTGCTGGTTGGGCCCCAGACCTGTTGGCATCATTGCATCATATTAAACATGTTTGAGTGACTTAAGTCTGAAAAATTAATCTGATCATGTACTTTGAGTTGATAAGTGATGGAAATCACAAAAGGCTTCATGTAAAATCTGTAAAGTCACTTAATGGTTAAGGATGAATGAGTTTTCTCATCTGAAATAAGCAAAATGGACATTAGGATGATCTCTTTGCATGTTGTACCTATGTAGATAAGGATTTAGCTGTGACATGCATACATTTCTAACAAAATAGCAAAGTGGAATTAGTCCAGCATTAGACTAGACCAAGTGTTACAAGCTACCTGTGCTAAAAATTAAATATAGGCTCATTTCCTTTGACTGTAAATTATCTTCCAAACCACAACAACGCAGACATTGTAGGTGGATCCCACACACGTGCATGGCCCATATGTTTGCTCATGGTCTGTGATGCTCAGTGGAAGCCTCATGACTCACAGTCAACTCTCACTTAGTGAAGGCAGAGGCAGAGGCCACTCATCAGATCCAGGCAGCACAGTCACCAGCTCTGTCACCATGACCACAAAATGGAAACCATTAAAATTATATAGAATTAACAAACTGTGTAATGTTATGTTTCCAGTTTAGCTTTTTTGTACTTGGTTGCAGTCTATGCTGTAGTTCTCCAGGTACTGGTTCTCCATCACTTGGAAAGGTTTGTTTTGTGACGAGGTGTCTGTGGTTGGACACCAGTGGTGTAATTAGCCATGCTGACTTTTTCTGATTATTAATCTGGTAATCGGCCAACACTGCCATTTAATTATCTGAATCATGAGCCGACTCATTCGTTGGGTGGCAGCTGAGAGGTCTGGAGTCATGTCGAAGTCGAAGGATGAAGTAGCACTTACTTTCCATCACTGCCAGTGACAGTATTAACAAAAACATGCTCACTGGTAAAATGATAAATACAAGTGATGATGTGTTCAGTGTTGTAAATGCAGCATGACCTGGTGTGAGTCCTACATCTCTCTCTTCTCCCATTTCCTTTTGGCTAATCTAATGGCCATCCCTCGTAATCTTCCCTCCCATCTTTACCACTCAAAGAGCCTTTATTTATGTACAGTCCCAGATCTAACTTACATTTGAGCCACACTGTCTCCTGATATGTTACTAGTAATTAAAAATAGTGTCCACTTGAGCTGCCCCCCCCATAAAAGTTTTTCCACCCAGAGGACCCCTGGCTCTGGCTGTGTGGGGCTCCTGTCACTCATCCAGCTGCACCGATGGAGGAGGCAGCAGTTGTTGGGGATGTATGATGTGTTGTGACAGCGGGAGTCAGGGCTGGCGGGCGGTCACCATGCGGCACCATATTGCTGGGCTCCCCAGGGATGAGGGATCAGCACGCCAGCCTTGCCAAGAAGTGCTAATAGGCGCAACATGTCTTGCTTTCACACATTAAGGCACACGAAAGGTGACAGATCAGAGCTGTGATACTGCCGCCTGTAAGGAAAAATGGGGCCACACCCTCCGTTTGCCACGCAGTGCAGGCTAATGATGAAACTCCCCGAGCTGAGCAGTAGGCCCACCAATCATGGATCTGATGTATGTGCAGACAGACATATCTTTGTTTCTCGTGTCAGGGACTGGAGACCGGTACAACCTCACTCTTCATCAGAGTGATGCTCTGCTCCATATTGTAACCGACAATAAAACTGTAAGTGTTGACATTCTGAGGAAGGTGCCACCACTCTCACCCGAAGGTCAGTAGGCTGCTCCAGGTCGCAACATCTTTGTCACATCTGTTTCCAGAACCCACAGCTTGGATGGAGTCTGCTGAGCTGAGTGTTTCACTGAGAAAAGGAAATGATGCACTCTGCCTTGTTACTTCCACCTCAAGGTCCATATGGCTGATTTGGCAGATTCTCAAACACCTGCCTCCATTGGTTTCCCTCAAAGATGATTTGGAGCCATTTGTAACAAGTATGTTTGAAAAGCAGGAGGAGTGAGCTGAGTCCAGTTTGCTCCTCCCATCAGAGCCATTTCCAGATTGTTCTGTAAAGGAACAGTCATGTCTTACAACCTGTGATTTTTTTTTGGATCACTTTTTCTAATTTTGTAAGCTTGACTCATTCAGCTGTCAGAAGACTTGAGTCAAAGTGAGACCACCTACACATTGTATTATTAAAGTCCTTTAGAATGACCTTGTCAAAGCACTGCTCGGAGCTTTTATTACACTAGATGATCAAAAGTATGTAGACAGGGACAGTCTCTTATTGTTGGCACCAGGTGCCTCAGTGCCAGTGGAGGGAGGGATATCTTAATGATATTTTGGCAATATTTTGTTTCCAGCTTGGCAGCATGGTGGAACAGTGGTTAGTACAGTCACCTCAGCTAGAAGGTTCCAGGTTCAAGCCCTGGCTGACCCAGTATCTGGAGTTTACGTACATGTTCTCCCTGTGCCTTTCGTGGGCTCTCTCTGGGTGCTCTGGCTTCTTCCCACAGTCCAAAGACATGGTGCTCAGGTTGACTGGTGACTATAAACTGCCTGTAGGAGTGTGTGTGTGGTGGTTCGTCTACATGTCGGCCTTGTGATAGACTGGTGACCTGTCTAGGGTGGACCCCGCCTCTTGCCCCGTGTCAGCTGGGATTGGCTCCAGCCCCTCTTCAGGATAAGTGGTATAGATAATGGATGGATGTTTCCATCTTTGTGGCAAGTGTCTGGTGAAATCTCTTTCTCTTTTAACAAAGCAGTGCCCCCATTCACAAACCCAGTTCCATAAAGAAATGGTTTTCTCATTTTGGTGTGGAAGAATTTGGTCTCTACAGAGCCCCGATCTTAACCCTCCCAGTTAATCACCTCTGGGAGGAAGCAGACCTTATCACCAGACAAGAACATCTATGTTGGACCATTCTGCTCTCTACATGGCAGGTACTGGATGTTTAATGTTTGACAAGCATCAGTTATGACAAATGTGAAGCAGCTACACCACTTTAAGGAAAGGCAAATGTAAATAGATTTCTGAAGGGACACAAACCTCCACACTTTTCACCTCATCATGTAAAGGCCACAGTGAACGCTGGCATTGTGGAATCCAATCCATCCGATATGGACATCATGTCCAGGGATGCTGGGCTAAGCCAGAGCTCATTCCTGAACATCAGTGTTGGACCTCACTGTTCTTGTGGCTGAATGGGAACACATCTCTGCAGCCAGGCCCTAAAATCTGTTGTGAAGCCTGGACCCAGAAGAGTGGAGGCTGCTACAGCAGCAGATTCACTCCAGTTGTTTTGGAATGAGAGGCTCACAATCACATTCGACTCTCATGTACATGTAAGTGTAGGGCAGTTAGTTCTACCAGACTCTACTCTGAGAAGACGAAGAAAGAGTAAACCAATTAGACTTGACGTCATCTCTTTAAACACCCAGTGGGCATAACTTGCTGTAAGTTATTGTCTCTCACTCTTCCCTCTTCCGTCTCTCTCCATTTCACTATAACACCTTGAAAAACAAATTTCGCTGACAGTATTTTTCTGTCGTCCACCCCTCACCCTCCTCTCCCCACTATTGATGCGCATGGTCCCTGTGCTGGGCTGTGCTTACTGAAGCGTTGTGTTGTGCTGCCTGTCATCAATACAGGTGAGTTACAGAGGTGCCTGGTTCAAAAGCAGTTCACTGCTTCACACTGATGTGAGCTGTGCTCCTACCCGTGCACATTACATGTGTTGAAGTGTGTGTGTTGGGACAGATACATGTGTGGTGATGTGTGTTTTTGCTTTGCTATTTCTTAGTCCTTGTATGAATATACAGTTTGTGTGTATGTGGGTCATCGCACTTTGTGTTTTGCCTTGCATGTTTACTCGGCCATAGCATCCAGGGCTTCGAGCTCTAACCTCGGCCTTCTGCCTGCAGACATAGTCAACACAATATCAGTGGGTCATGTGGGACACCAGCACTGGTTCCCACTAGATTGGCAGGTGGTGATGAATCTGTGTCTGATCAGCTGTATCGCTGCGCTGTACAGAACTCAGTCACTGGAAGGAAAATGTCAGGTAACAGTCATGACTGTGGTAGAAGTCGAATCGCTTGACATTTCAATCGTTATCTTTTTGCATGGAGAATCTTTGTGAGCTGAGCTTCAGACTAAATATGAAAACGCAGTTTCCACCTAAAATTACATCCATATGAGAAATCTCTGGTCATCATTCTAAAAATAGTCCCCACAAAGGCTTGGTCTGTAGGAAAAAGGCCTAATCTCTTCTTCTTTATCCTTTTTAGTGAATGAACAACAAAACTGTAAATGCGGTCAGCAACAGGACAGGCAGTCGGGATACTCTGCCTAGTTTCAGCTGCTTTTGTTTTGTTGTTCCCTCCCGGTCACTTAACACGGTGCCAAACTCAGCAATAGTTTTTATTCACAAGTATAAAATTTACATTTGACTGCAGCTCATCAATACTGGCACCATTATTTTACACACACACACACACGCCGAAGGTGGCGCTGTCCTGGCCACCAGGAGCAACTTAGGGTTCAGTGTTTTGCCCAAGGACACTTTAAGATGCAGACTGGGGAAACTGGGAATCAAACCGCTGACCTTCCAGTTAGGAAACGGCCCGCACATTACTTATACTGGCTTATAATGACTTAAAGTTATTTTTGAAAAATTGGTGACTTCTTTTTGGACAGTGAGGACATTTTTCCTTAAGATTTGGACAGTGAGAAGATCGGGTTTGGAAGCTGAGGAGATTCAAAGTGAAGATGTCTTGTCTTTGTCAGATTTGCCATAGTTTATAAAAAACGTTTTCTCTCTGTCAGCTACCGAGTGTGGACCCTTGATCAGATTTTGCAGTTTTATCCATTTAAAATTGAATCTACAACAAACTGAAGTTGCCTGTTTCTACATGTAGTTCTTGCCCCGTCTATAAGAACATCACCAGGTTCTTTTGTTTTAGAAAGACTGTGTGGTGTGACGTGATCTAGGGTAAAGTTCTGTGGTTTATGTGGCCATCTAGTGGGCTGCTGAATCACTTCCCATGTGGAAACTACTGTTTTGTAAACAGAGGGTGGAAAATGTTCTTCTATATGGGGAAACTTTCAATACATATTGTTTGTTTGTTCAACTGAGCTTCTGTACTGATATTTTGTTGCTTCATGTCTAATAAGAAAAGATTAAAAAACAAAGCAGAATGATTTTCACTTTGTGTCCAAGTAAACTGTTAAAAACCACTCTCTGTTCAAACATGACCATAAGTAACCTCTTTTATAAAAGGTCCTACATGACTCAAAATAAGCAGTGTTAAATGAACACACCTCTATCTGCTTTTAGACCTTTAATGACCTTTTAATAATCTTTCTCTTGGGCCTTTTTGTGGTGAAATGAAACTCATCTGTCTATGAAGTCTTTCTACTTTTACATTTACAAGCCATAAATGTAGTTATTGAGAGCTTGTTAGTGTTATACAAGTGTTCTAATTGCTGTGTTGCTGCTGTCTCAACGTAAAAGCGATGAACTGACGGTGTTTATGCTTGAACAAGTCCCCTGCCACTGTCACCTGTAACTTTACCAACAACAACAGCCATGAAGTGAAGTAGTGAAGATAGCTGGAAATACAGAAATGACAAGAAACCTTTCGACTTCTAAGAATGTGTGTATGTGTGTGTGTGTTTGCATTTAAGACAGGGCGATGCCTGTGTACTGGTGTGTGTTTGCAGTACCCTTGTGTGTTTGTGTATGTACAGAGGAGCTATTGTTTTTGATCAGTGAGCAGAAAGTGCTGCTTTTTATACTTTATTGACTGAGTTCGTGTGGTTTTTCTCTTTTAGTTCTTGCTGCAGGCTTGTGCTGTTTGTAGCTTCTCATATAAGTAGACCAGGGTTTGTGGTTTTGTGGCCCGGATGGGTGGGTGCGTTTTTCTTTTTCCTGAGGTAGGCTACGTACTGAGGTTAGCGACACAGAGCTAAAGATGTAGGAAACAAACTTGATATGAAGCTTGGTGGCTGAAGGAGGAAGGCCATGACACGAGGTAAACAAAACATCCTTGACTTCATACAAAACTGATCAGACTGCTCTTTGATGACTTTGTATGTGCACTGAAGCCTTAACATCTTATAAATGTAGAAATAGTTGTATTTACATGGTTTTTAGAGGAGCACTTGAAGTAAACAGATTTATTTAGGAACAATAGTGCCTGAAAGATGAGAAGCAGCTTTCAGAATAACAGAAGTAAACTGATGGACAAACTGTCAAAAGATAAAAACAGCCGCAGTTTTAATGGTTAATAAATACTCATATTTACATACCATTATTCTGTCTATAATAAAAAATATTTTGGGCTTGTCAGCACATGTAACTGTTGTCACAAATGGCCATCACCTCAGCTGGTGCAGACGTAGTACTTCATTAATACAGGAAGCCAAACTCTCGATCAGGTCATGTAGACCCGTCAGCTGAAGAAGAGGCGGGAGAGGCGTCACTCTCTTCAGCAAGCAAGTACATCCTTGTCAAATGCAGATAAGGGGGGGTATCGCTGCTGAGCCTTCTGGAGATGTCAAGGGCTCCTCAGTGACCTGATGATGTACCTGCCCTCCTTTTCACCATCCTAACCTCACTGTCAGTATCAAGAGTGCTTTATCTGTGACCTTTGTCTGATGCTTTGTGTGGTGATGTTGGGGAAATGTGAAAATAACTTGTTTATGAAACACTCTCACTGCCAACAACAAGGTGAAAAAAAGTATGACACCAGATAATCAAACTCTAATTATAACAACACACCAGGAAAGCTACATATTTTAATATAATTAATTTAAATCACTTTGAACACTTAACCCATGACAGTATAACAGAACAACAACCCTCAGTGATACCTTTGTATAGATCTGTGTGTGTGTGTGTGTTATATATTTATAAGTACTTAGATTTTTTTTTTAATTTTCCTAATGCACATTCCTTTTCATTGTTTTTAGATTCTATTTTTTTTTGTTCTCAGTCTTATTTACTTGTTGCCTATAGAAGAACACTGTACATGCCCATTAACAGCCACTGTACCAGAGTCAAACCCCTCATGTCCTGCCCAGTAAAGCTGATACTGATTAAATAACAACTTTATACCCGAATCATCATCTCAAGACACTTTACTATGAGCTCACCCTGCAACTCCATTGTTCCAAGTTTGATTTCTGAAACTAATAATTGGCTATTAATTTTCTTAGTGACAGACAATGTGGTCCCTTGCTCCTGTCTGGTGTTATAGGAAAAATTCCTTTTGTTAATAACATCATATCACCATGGCATTTAAAAACTGACATGTATGGATGAAAGGCTTGAATCAGTTTAACAGTACATAGAAATACCCAGTTTACTGAAGGAAATATAGCTCGCAATATACATTTTTAGAAAAGAAGTATTTTACTGCTAGTTTTTAAACCATGTTAATATCCAATATTTCAATAACTGAAAAATAAAATGGAAGAACACCTTTAGAAGTTGAAATGTCAGAACTTATAAAATGGAGCCAATATTAAACAAAGGAGTGAGGCCAGTATTCAGTGCATGGTTCAGTTTATTTATTTACAGACACTGAGAGACGAGGAAAGGAGAAGTGACTCTACACATATTGTACCCCTGTTGTTGTTGTTGTTTCTCACAGCTGTGAAGTTCTTGAACATGAGCAGTGTTGTTGCACAGAACTGATACTGTAGAATAGATGTTACATCTCATTAGTGTTGTGGAGAATTCATTAGGCCTCCTGAGGTCTCTGTGTGCACTTAATGTGACCCTGGAGAGAAACCTGACTGACATATAAGCCTCTGTAGTTACTTTTAGAACAGTGTAGCTAGTGAGCGATTCTTTTTTGGGACCTAGGCTTCTGTCTCCTGAATAAATCTGAGAGAAACTGTGTGAGTTTTAATGACAACGAAATATTGAATTTGAACCTAACGCTGACAGATCAGATCTTTCTGCTGCTGAATTTGACTTTGTTACCCTTTCTGAGTAAACCAAGGACTTGGTTTGCTGTTAGGATGCACCCACAGAAGAGAGAGATGAAATTATTTCAGGTGTTGACTTTGTGTCTTTGACAGAACACCTTGAACCTGAAGCAGTTAGAACTTTTGTGTGATGGTCCTCAGCACAATTTTCAGCGGATGTTTTGCAGCATAAACAAACATGTGTGTGACAGAGTGATCTTGCTCTGGGCGTGATCGCTCTGCATCACTGCTGCTGGCCGACAGGTCGTGGTTATGAGCATCACGGTGTTATTAACCACAATAGCACAAGAAGAAACCTGCTATTCTTCTGTTTCTCAGTATACAAAAACAAATTATCTTTGGGTATGAGCCAACACAGGGGCTCTGCTTGGGCAGAAAAGTACGTATTGTTTGTGAAAATTTTAACCATTACTCTTGAATATTTCCTTTGTGGTCAAACTTCACATAAGTTGTGACTATGTAATTTATTTTAAGTGTCCAAATGCTCTTTAACTTCAGTTTTATGAGCAACGTCCATGAGTGAAGACGTGCTACTGCTTTGTGCACATTTTGATGGTTGTGCTGCTTTTTGTCTTTGGTGCAGGAGAAATCAAACCAGAAATAAATGATTTCTCTGTGATGGTTGAAACCTTCAGGCAAACATTCATTTTTGGTTTTCTTTAAACTTTGCATGCCTGTGGTCGTCTGATGTCATATGTGACAAAACCTGAAAGTGTTCACTGTCACACATCCCACAGCTTCAAAATGACTAGCTGAAGATTAGTTGACTAGTGGTGTAGTGACTAACAAACGAAAGGTGTAGGGGAGCACTTCTGTATACCTCACGTATAAATCATATGTAGTGTGGTGCTGACTAGGATTATATATACTCATTTACAGATACTCCAATTTGAAGTTGTTGAACAATAGAGTACATGTTGCATCAGTCCTAAACACTTGTAAAAGATCAGTCTGTACACGGCTTTAAATACTTTACACAGAGTGATACAGGAACATACAGACAGTATAGAATAACTGGGAGTCATTAAAGCCCTCTTTGATTTATCAAGTATCTCCGTACTGCCTTGGAACTTTTTATTGTACACCTCAGGATGTAGTTCAGTCTATTTCAGTTTGGTTTTATTGGTTACAATAACATTGTGAACATTGTGACACTGCTAAAACAAGTCTGATGGCACAAGAAACATGAGCTCCCAGATTGTAGACAAACCATTTTTACCCCAAATCAAGACACGACTGGTCGTGTACATGACTAATGGGGTAGGATTTTTATTTTATTTTTTTTTTTAAATCTGCTACATATCGTTATGTTTATTTTTCTTTGAACTTCATCGTTATTCTTGTAAAATTCTGAATAGTTGTCAGGGTTTCCCCCAGGAAGCTGCTCAGTGGAGGTGTAAATGCCGCCTGAAATCTGTGAACTCTTGGACACCAACAGCAAAACAACACAAAGCCACAATGGCTCATTTGTTCAGTGTCTAACTTTACGCTAACTTCAACTCGATGCCGACCCTGTTGGCTTAAATGTCCAGCTGGTGATCGTAACCTCAGCCTGGTGTCTGACTGGCAGCGATAATTTGCTGCACTGCAAAAGTACAATGAGCTCAAGCAGCAAATCTGGAGGCATCTCACCCGTACATTAATTTAAATACTGTATGTGACCCCCGCTGTGTGAAGTGGTGCCTCTGACTTTTTTTTAGCAATGTCGCAGTGTTCTCAGATGTACAATATTGTCATAACCAATCAAATCTGTGTACAGACCTACTAAAGGTGGTAATAAACCAGTTTGTTTAGAAATTCTCTTTAACCCTTTGTGAGAAGGTTAAAGCCTGGAGCAAAACCGCCAGAGCATGTAGGGATTCAGGGTGTTGCTCAGGAGTACGTCAGTGGGGTAGAAGTTGATGCCACAATCTCTGCCCTGTGTGCTCTAGTCTACTGCAGTTCATCTCGTTTAAAAGCATGGTGGATGTGTGGGGACACCCCCTGTGTTAGAAACTGAAAGCCTCAGATTAGCTGACATCAATGTAAATTTGTATATTTTTCTCAAAAAGAAGTTCAAGGTTAACAAGCAGATTTCGACAAAATTTCACTTGTGATAAAAATGAAATCCTTGTATCAAAAGAAGAGCATTGTCTTTGCTTGGACCCTGCAGAGATAATGTTGCTGATTGGAGATAATTCTGGTATCGGATCTGCCAGATACAAACACAGGACGTTTTCCTAAAAGCAGATCAGAAGTGTTGATCTCATGCAGCCCGCAGTGTGTGTGTCCTGTTTTTTGTTGGGCAGTCGTGACATCAAACCGTTTTGAAAGTCAGGTCTTTAGGAAGACCGAGAAGAATCCCAGCTGATCATTTCAAGTCTCTGTACAGAAAAGTGTTTCTTGCACTGGGAGTTTGACCTTCAGCTCCTCTACATTTATACATACAACAGTGTGCAAGCTCATGGGAGACACGTGGTGCAGTAACATTTGCAAAAATATATCTTCAAATTTTTTTGCCTAACAGACGGTATAAATAGTAAATTATACATGGAAAATACATGGGGACTGAAAACATGGTCAAGGCTATGCAAACATAAAGTGCTAAGTTACTTAGATTATTTGTTAACCGGTTGCAAGCATAAAGGTAAATTCTGACAAACATGTTTCCTCCATTTGACATCAGTGCCCCGCCCTGCAGGGCATCATCAGAACTCTGCCAGGGTGATCCAAGCATACTTTCACATTCATATTCTCCGGCTTGTCAGTTGAAATGTGAGACGGAAATATTTAACACTTCCTTAAATGCCAAGGAAACGTACTTCATTGTTTTATAAATGTGAAGCAGTCATAATTCCTTCAGTCTTAACCTCTCAATAAATCAGAAGCTTCCAAATCTTTAAGTCTTCACTTGTATCCATAACCACTGTCCCATCTGTATGTCTCAGGTCATTTCAATAAGCCTTTTTCTTTTAATCAGATGACTGTCCTTGGCACTTACTGCACATGGCTACAAAATGTACTGTGGTACTGTATGTGTGTAAAATTTTTCAAGCAGGTGCACACAACTTAAAGCTAAGTGATGAAAATAGTCGAAACAGATGCCTCAGATCATTCACTGCTGAACACTGAAACTAACATTTTGACATGCAGAGTCCCCGAAGCCGCTGGCCCGCTCCTTGTACCTCGTCATCGGCTTACTTTGTTAAATCAATATACTACACTGTGAAGTGAGAAACAACACAGCACCTGAAACTGTCTGAAACCACACAAAGCGGCAACAACCAGAGCCAATGATTACACAGGCAGAGCTGTCTCAAGAACAATCAGTAAAGGACTCCACATGTGGACTAAATCCAAGATGCACCCGTGTTTAAGTAGAAATCAAACAGGCTCCTGAGCCGTTTCACACCCCTACCTGTTCTATACAGATGGCATGTGATACCCAAGTCTGACTTTCCATTTGGCCTGGTCTGCTGGTCTCTTACATAATCTATAAGAAGAAAGCACAGATGTGTGTGCGTGGGCTGGCTGCCATGGCAATCAGATCTTGCTGTTCTCCAGGTGGGAATCAATGTGCTTGATGAGGGCATCATCAGGATAGCCACTAGGGAATATCAGCTGGCAGAGAGGGCAGCTCCGCATGTCGCTCTCCTCTGTCTCCATCCAGAGCTGCAGAGCAACACACACACACACACACACAATTAGATGGCAGGATAAGTCAAGGTGGTGCTCGACTTACTCACTGGATCGTATCAGATGTTCTGTGGGAGGCTGCAACATGACATTGCTACTTGCACAACAGAGACCACTTGGTCTTGCCATGAAATGCAGTAGACTAGTAGTAAGTCCAGGTGGACACACTCTCATCCAAGTACTGATTCACTGTTTAATGCAGTTCAGTTTAGCTGAAAAAAAAAAAAACATAGAAAAATAAATAAATAAAAATAACTGGACTTGGTTTTAGGTCTGGCAAAGAAATTTTTTCAGCTTACTATGACTTGGATGACTGAGAATCTGCATGGACAGTTCAGTTTATAGAAAAGAAGATGAACTGGAGAATTACTTCCAGTAGTTTTGGGAATTGTGCTCCTTTGCTTTTTTTCTGAGTGACATGAGAAGATGAGTTTCATGTCTTCATCAGAGTCAGGCTCATTTAGCTGAGCTTAGTTTCATTCTTGCTGGTGCATAGCACTCATCTCTTGTCCTCTGGTAAGAGGAATAACAAACAAAAACATGAAAAAAGGAACTAATAACCAATGGCACTTCCTGAATGAATAAACAAATTCAAAATAACAGTAATAAATAGGTTCTATCAGTGCCCAGTGTGGTCTGGGCATTACTTCAGCCCCACCACCAACAGACAACACGCTCCACTCACTAATCCATCACCTTTATGTGGTCTAAAATGTTTATATTGCTATTAATAATGACACAGCACTGTTTCGGTGTCTTGACATTAAGCCTTGTAAAATCCTTTACAAGGTAGCTCATCATACCGGCTTTATAACGGTGACAACCCAACAACAGCGTTTGTTACCAGGCAAACTGACAGGAAAATGTTTTAGCTGGTACAAGAGGACAGCCGTGCACATGTTGGCAGGGTTAAGTGAATGTCTGTTTTCTGATCTGACGTCTTTATACAGCACAATACAACACAAATCAATGTTACAAAAAAGGGGTTTCCATTTCAACATATGCATATGACTTTTCTCATATTGCGTATTACTCCCCAGCACCTGCTAAAAAGTTACTGGGGTTCCCCTTTAAGTTTAGGGAACCATTTTCACATTTAAAAGAAACCAACATAGCTGGTAGGAAACAGGAAAGGAACAGTGGTCTCGAGTGTTAAATTCAAAGACCTATCTTTCTTCCCCGGCCTCCTCTCTCTGCAGACCCTGCGGCTCTACTGTACAATGACTTATTTTTCCTTTCCTACTGATGGGCAAATGGCCATAATTCCTATTGCTGTCATGTCTTTGTCACACAATTATGTTGTTATTAGGCATTTGCTGAAAGACTAGAAGCAGAGGGTTGGCATGTAACAACACTTTTAACACAGTTTTCTTTGCATTACATGATGTATCGTACTTGTTTAACCAGAGCATGAACGTAAGTGTAACAACCACAGTTTGTGATCTAGGGAAGAGTTGTGTGTTAGTTATTTATGGACAAACAACAGTTTATCCCTGCATCCAGTACTTATGTGCAGCTGCTCAGTCAGTTAACACAGGTTTGAGTTTGTGGTCTAGCAGCCTCACAGTGAAGAGGTCCAGGAAAAGTATTTCTAACAAACTTACTCCAAAACCAAAACTAGAAATGTTTAACCTGTTGAACAAAATGATAAATAAGAATAATGGGTTGTTAGCTACATACTTGTTGTTAGGCTTATATTTGAACTGTTTTACCCCTTTATGTCCAGCTAGGTTAAACACATCTTGGCTCCAATTAATGCACAGTCATAAGACTGATAACAAACTTCTCATCTCACTCTGAGAGCACATTTCTCAAAATGCTGAGCTATTCTTGAGACGGGGTGAAGACAGATATCTTGAGGTGATCGTGACTTGCAGTGTCAAAACGCGACAGTTCACGTTTGTCTGTGAACCAGCTCGGCGGCCGGCCGGCGGCGTCTGTGTAGTAACCGCACTTGTGAGAAAGTGACACTGGACGTTTTTAAATATATTTCACAGCTGCAACTCAAACATAGCTGTACTAACAATTAAACACAAGTGTACAGGTAATTAACCATTTAGTTAAACTCACATTGATTGACGGCCAGGACTGAGCATGCTCTGCTGACATGTACCCTGGGTGTGGGTGGCAGCTGAGGGTATTAGGCCTCTGAGGGATGGGAAAGGCCGAGCAGGACGCCGGGCCTCTCATGCCACTGCTGGGCACTGCAGCAGAAAGCATGCCCAGCGTCCGCGGTGGGCTGATGGGATGCGGGCAGGTCCACTCCTCCTCATCTTCAGAAGACTGTGGGGGCTGGGGTGCCGGTGTAGAAGGAGGAGGGGGCTCGAAATGAAGGTGGGCCACCTCAGACAGTGGGAATGGCATCTCTCGTGAGTGGCGCATTGAGCTCTCCCCGAGGCCTCCGTCTCCCCCCGCACCAGCTTGATGGGGAGATGCCGAGCCTCTGTGCTGCAGTCCACCGTGAGGAGAGCCCACATGTTGGGGCTGCTGTTTTGGGTAGGTGTCGACATAAGGCCGGGGCTTTGGCAGAGTGGAAACAGGGTCCAGTGAGAAGCGGGGTGGGCACTGGTAAGCCGAGGGGTCAGCAACCTCAGAGTAACTGCGACGGCCCTGGAAGCTGGCCCTCAGGTGCTGGGTGGGGGGCCTGCAGGAGTAAGAGGCTGGTCCGTTGTTGACATCCAGCAAGGGTGAGCGACGGTGCATGTCTGGGGAGAGGCGCTGCAGCACTGGGGAGCGTCTCTGCTGGATTGGGGAATGATGTGGAGGAGGCGGGACAGGAGAATGCCGCTGTGAAATGGGCGAGTGACGCGGAGATACTGGAGAGTGGCGCTGGTGCTGAATGGGAGAGTGACGCTGACCTGAGGGAACACAGAGGAAAATCAAAAATGTTTTGGGGGGTAAAAGCCTGACAAGTTGTTACTATGGCTGATTACAGTGCCTTGCGAAAGTATTCGGCCCCCTTGAACTTTGCGACCTTTTGCCACATTTCAGGCTTCAAACATAAAGATATAAAACTGTAATTTTTTGTGAAGAATCAACAACAAGTGGGACACAATCATGAAGTGGAACGAAATTTATTGGATATTTCAAACTTTTTTAACAAATAAAAAACTGAAAAATTGGGCGTGCAAAATTATTCAAATCCACATAAGGGATGACGGCAACATTCATAGATCCTGGAATGCACAATGAGGGGCAATGTTCATTCCTATTACAGAGGCCCACTGAAATTTTTTTGAGGAAAAGCTGTGTTAGACTGCATATTGTTTATAGTAAAGTATTTTTATATACAAATATAAAAATGAAAATGTTTCTGGAGTGGGACTTTAATTAATTATAGAAGTTGTGCAGAAGCTGCCCATAGCTCTACACAGTGATCCATGTGTGTACTGTATGTGTTTCTATGCTGCTCCAAATGAGTCTGTTCTGGTTCAACTTGTCTTATTAAATGAGCTTAAAAATAAAGTGACACCTTAGTTATAAAACACTGAGCAGGCTGTAACACACAAGAGTGTGT
>NW_018127947.1:374715-375996 GCF_001952655.1 Monopterus albus | reverse complement strand
GGACAGGGAAGATGGTTCAAATTGATGGGAAGATGGATGGAGCCAAATACAGGACCATTCTGGAAGGAAACCTGATGGAGTCTGCAAAAGACCTGAGACTGGGACGGAGATTTGTCTTCCAACAAGACAATGATCCAAAACATAAAGCAAAATCTACAATGGAATGGTTCACAAATAAACATATCCAGGTGTTAGAATGGCCAAGTCAAAGTCCAGACCTGAATCCAATCGAGAATCTGTGGGAAGAACTGAAAACTGCTGTTCACAAACGCTCTCTATCCAACCTCACTGAGCTCGAGCTGTTTTGCAAGGCGGAATGGGCAAAAATTTCAGTCTCTTGATGTGCAAAACTGATAGAGACATACCCCAAGTGACTTACAGCTGTAATCGCAGCAAAAGGTGGCGCTACAAAGTATTAACTTAAGGGGGCTGAATAATTTTGCATGCCCAATTTTTCAGTTTTTTATTTGTTAAAAACGTTTGAAATATCCAATAAATTTCGTTCCACTTCATGATTGTGTCCCACTTGTTGTTGATTCTTCACAAAAAATTACAGTTTTATATCTTTATGTTTGAAGCCTGAAATGTGGCAAAAGGTCGCAAAGTTCAAGGGGGCCGAATACTTTCGCAAGGCACTGTAGATCCCTTTTAATGTGATTCCAACTTGGCAATAGCCTAACAACAACAATGCACAAAGTCAAGTTAATGAAGAAATGGTTGTGACTGATTTGCACTGAGCCCTGACCTCACTAATGCTTTTGTGGTTGTATGGGAGAAAATCTTTGCAACCACAGTGGAGGCCATTAATGTCCATGCACTTTGGCCATGTAGTAAAATAGTAAAGGAGAAATCCACAACATTTTTCTACCAAAGAGTCAAATACATAAGCTGTCGTCATTTCTGGTTGAAGCAGAAGCAAATGTCACTGGCTGATTTCTTTCTTTTTTTAAATTTTTTTTTATGCTCAAATATGACATGTTTGTGACACTATTGTCACTGCTGCTCCCTCTGGCATATCGACTGTTCTCTTGTAAGGAGAGGAAACGCTAATCAGAAGATGCAGCGTTTATGAAACAAGCCCCCCGGACTTTGAGCCAGGACATTCAGGTAGTAGGCGTACATTGTTTTGCTGTGAATTCATAAAAAAGATCTAGATCTTCACATGTACAGTTGTAGCATTTCCTGTAATTACAGGATCTGTTGATGCGTCAGTCACCACTGCATTTCCCATTTCACAGAGAAGTCATCATTTATGGCTGGTAGCTGGAGGTGTTAAAAGGG
>NW_018127947.1:337209-374682 GCF_001952655.1 Monopterus albus | reverse complement strand
CTTCATGCAGCGGCGGGTAAGCCGCCACATGAGGAGGAAACGAGTCAAATTGGACTGAGTTCACAGCACAACACCCAAGAGAATTTCTGCCTCTACACAAAGTCCCACTTCTCTGGCTGTTTCAACAATTCATGAGAAGTATTTGTTCACTTTCACAATCCTGTAGCTGATTAAACAGAAGTACCATTCATGTCACCTGTTTGAGATTGTGACACAACAGGGCTTTAGGGAAAAGCCAAATGGAGATGAGAGGTATTTTTGTGTTTTCCCCATTGTTAGCGGCAAAGACATACACCTTTATTCACTGATACAATTTTCCAGTTTGTAAACTGAATGCGTGTGGGGCTTTTTGGTTTGTGGTAGGTCATAGATGCAGAGTTGTGAGACACTGGCTATGTGTGTGACTGTGTGCAGGAAGAGAAAGGTGTTGCTACTGTTTAGCACTTGTAAGTTGTACTCTACAACAAGTCTCTTGGTTGCTATCTGCATTTTCCGTGTTAAAATGTGAGAAAACTACAGCAAAAAAATCACAACCAGAAGTTCTTTTTGTGCCATTAGGGAGACGTAGAGACCTGCAGTAACGTCATAATAGTGTTTGATTTAAATAACATTTACTTTACAAAGTTGAGCTGCAGTTCGTTCTTTGTATTTTACTTGGCAACAAAGGTTATGATTGGTTGATTGAGGATCAATTTTTAAAATAACTACATTTTGCGAGTACATTTATGAGAAATATTTTGCAATGTTGATAATTAAACTTTACAACAGTACTACGTTGTGTTGCTTTGAGCATTTTTACTTTTGAGAGTTTAAATGCAGCAATGTACCATGATGAATGCAGGACTTGTAATATGAAGGTATTTAAGTAAAGGACCCAAACGGGAGCGGGTGACACAGTTTCACCACATTTTTGATACTTGGTACTATACGTGGGTACTGTAGATGCTAACCTGGACTAGCCTGCTCCTGTGAGGCTTTCCTCAGGATCTCTGTCTGCTTGGAGCTCAGTGCTTGGAGGCGCCCCAGCTCCTCTGTTAACTCTGTGTAGGCCAGAGCTAAATTCACCCTGGAGGAGGAAGAAGGGGGGAGGTAATTATGTAATTATCGCAGTCATTGTCATAACACAGTGTAGGTGGACTGTTAATGTATTACAAGAGATTATGCAAACAGTATAATCATTAAACTGTACACAATTAATAGAAGTTGATCAAAGGCTTTTTATGGCACAACAACAGAAGTACATCACAAACATACACCGATGTCTAGCTCCTCTTTAAACTGAATAAACTCTGCAGCCTCACAAATCAGGCTGGCTAACTGAGAGGCTTATGGGCTTATATTATTAGAGTGCAAGTCGCAGCACATGACTGAAGTGCATAAAATCGCACCATTTCATGCAAGATATGCCAGGACTCTCTCAGGGGCTGTACTGACAGAGCAACTCAATTTGCAGGGCTGTGAACAAGGACGGTTGGTTTACAGGCTTCTCACTTTTAACTGTGGCAACGAGCTGACTTTGTCTGATCTCATTAGCCTGAAAGTGATCTGAGTCCTGCATTATGCAAATTAATGTGAGGCAAGTATTATAAAAGTGGATATAAGAAATGATCTCTGAGCATGTTTTAGTAACCAGCCAGGTAATTCTGTATGTGGTTAAAAGCAGAGAGATTAGGCTGCAGACAAGTTCAGATGGAAAGAAGAAACTACAGTATTCAGCCACTGCTGATGCCAGTTGCCCTCAAATCTGATAAGAGACTGTTTACGTCAAATGTTTTGACCTGAAATTGATTCATTCCTGCACTGACAGTGGTAGATCGGAATATTTTACAAGATGACAGATGCGATAAGAAACCTGCGAAGATACAGCAATCAGTTCATCCTGCCATTTTGAGTAGTTTTTGCAAATTTGCAGCTATAAATAAAAACAGCATTTTCTTATCAATGCTTCGGCACTTCTACCCCAGACTTTAAACAAAGCATTTTAAGAGGGCTAAGGTGTTGAAGCCGTCTGTACTACCTATCACAGACTAACAGAATGATGCGGATGTTGTTGCACACAACTGCTGCCAGACTCGAATCTTTCAAAGCACTTCCGATAAACCAGTGACCTCTTTGTTGTTGAGAATTTGACAAGAGATTGTGGCAGATAAAAAAAAAATATATCCTGGGGATTTCTACATAAGTAGGAAGAGGTAGTAACTTCCACTGCAACACTAGCACACACCCAAAAAAACTATGTATCTTGCCTACATGGCAAATAGAACATACTGTCAAGTTAAAAATATGATCCCAACGCTCTCACACGCTAAATTAATTGGGCCTTCCCACTTATGTGTGTGCAAGCTTGCTACTTGGGTATCTATTAGAGGGAGAGCATATTTTTTGTGCTGCTGAACTACAGTCTCATTCTGCACCTCATTACACTGAACAAATATCTCAAAGATGTGCACTGGAAAACATGCTTGCCAACATAATGCTGTCTTCCTTCTTCTGCTTCAAGTTAAGCACCCCACAAAATTAGGTCAAGTAAAGTTAGGAACCCCATTTCCAGGAAGTTCACAATTTCATAAAAACTGAAAATAAGTCATAACTTCCACTGGTTTGCTGGCTCTGTATCTGGCCCACTTGGTTTTCCACCAAGTTGCTATGACTCAGAGTGGGGTACCAAATCCCCTTCATCCCCCAACTCATCGCACACAACATCCTTCTATGTGGTACAAGTACAAAAATGGTAATGAATCAGGGCAATCTGTGCTGAAAATGCACACCCACCCTGTGTGTGGTTGTGGATTAAAGCCTCCTGTAAACTTAAGTACATTTAATGCATCAGTAAGAACATAAAAGCCATTTAGGTTACTTACTGGCATGGTGGGTGGAGCGTGCAGCACAATCTTGAAAATGCCAATAAAATGCAATTTATCTGTTTCTTTTCTCGTCTGAGGTGACACTCAGCTCCATCTCCACACTGTCTTCTCTTTCTTCAGTGCAGGTGTACACTGAATATATTATTTAGATTCATGCAGCTCTTCCTTTTCACACGTGCGCATCACACTTTATCAAAGCACCCTGCTAAATTTAAAATTTCTCAGAGACCCATGTCAGACTGCAACACCTCTCGCTCATGGTGCCATGTAGTACAGCAGACGTGTGAACACCTGCAGATAAGCACACGTGGCGACAGGGAAAGTCTGTGAAATTAGATTGATTGTGTACACTATCTAAAAATACTCTGTTTCCAGTATGCATCTGTTCTTCTGTATTTATTTTTGTGTTTGCTTGTACATGCTTAACTTTTGTGCACATGCCTACAGTGTACAATACAATGCATAGGAGGGGTGTGATGATGTTGATGCTGCACTGATAAAAGATTCGTGCCAGTGAATTGATCAGGGACTAGAGCATATACAGGGTGTGTGTGTGTGTGTGTGTGTGTGTGTGCAGGAGATAAAGTGAAGAGAGTGTGGGCTGAAATCTGCCCTCTGATCTGATGAGAGGTTTCAAAGAGCCATCACCAACAGCTACCTGTGAGATCTGAGCTCAGATTAATAGTCAACGCTGTTTCTGAGACCGACTGATGTTCAGTCACTTACATTAAGGACATGGCGTCGAGGGAAAGCGAACACTTGAATACACAGTGGTTGGCGATATGTAGCAGCAGGAAATATTATTGCCAACACGTCACTGTGTGGTTTGTGTTTATGGAACAAACAAGATATTCATGTTGTTTACGGTAGAATAAATGGAGAAACTGACTTTTGGCCTTCGCTGCTTGCATCTGGCCTCGTGGGGGGGATAAGTGTTACACGACCATCAGACCATGGGGAGGGGCTTTTCACACTCTGCAGTCCATATTTTGTCATCAGGCCCTGCTTCTGCTGTGTGCGTGAAGCACTATCAGCCGAATGCAGAGAGGTGTCAAACTGTCCTCACACCAAGCCACCAATGACGTGATACCTAGTAACATAGTATATCTTATAATGTTACATGTGGTTTTTTTCAGTGCTAATTATCAATTTAAATCTAAAGATGGATTTCTAAATGCTGCACCTTGCTGTTCAGTTCATTCTAGGCAGAATTGTTTTTTCACAGTGTCGTGATTTCTTCTCATCTCCAGCAAGAAATGGGAATTCCACTTCAACTTAAAACCCTCAGGTTGTGATTTATTGGAAACCCTCTCACTTTCTGAAAGCTGAGGAGGCATTAGTCAGTCGCTCTGTCATGCCAAGTGGCTGCCAGCATCGAAGCTTGTGGTCGGTGATGATAGCTCATTCATGTAGTTATCAGTGAGACAACTGAAAACATACAAATGTTGTCACAAAAATACAGCAGCAAACTGAAATGATTCTTACAAAACAAACTGAAAAGATGAGAAGGTAAAGCATGATAGAAAAAAAGTAAATTTAGGGACAAACTGAAGATAAAACTATGTGTTCACAAATTCATACATTCAATTCCTGGTAGTTTCAGCACACTACAGAAGTTTTAAAAACATCACAGTGGAAGTCATTTGTTGATTAAAAACTAAGATTTGAAATAGCATTATTTCCCCTAACAAACTCCAGATGATAACCTGCTGATAATAACTAGAGCAAAGCTCCAAAACATGTCCAGAATCCTCCATATCAATATGTGCAGTTTACACTAAACAGGCCCAATTACAAGAAAAAGCACCAGGAAACAAAGTACAGGCATTCTTGGGTTTACATATAAGTGGGAGTAAGTAATATTGTTGAGTAAAACCAAAAGGTGATCGAGGTTTGGAAAAAAGCTGTAGGCTTCCACCACCACACACAGAAAGAAACTCAGCCTGTCAGTATTTTCAGTTTGCTCCCCATCGAAACACTTGTGGGGTTTCACTGTGTGGGAGTAGGCTGCCCGACCTGCTGTGGTTTTTACTTTTTTTTTTTTTTTTTTTACCTGTGATAAGTTGTAAACAGTTCTGATGAGGGTATGAATAAAAAGTTATTCCCTCCTCTGAAAGCCAATTAAACAGATTTCTTTTGTTGGCTTAAAGTGATGAGTGGAAATGAGTGGAAACACCACGGCCTCAACACCACTCACTACTGCTCTGATTCTGCTGGTTTCAGGTGTGGAGGATTAAAAGAAAGTGTAGACTTCATGTCTTCTGGAGATGCCCAGCACATGCAGACATGAGGGGACGGGCAGGAAGGTGTTCTACTCTGTGCTTACACTGCCCCCTGCTGCTCAGGCTGATCTCTTTCCAGACCTTGTTCAGTAAATGTAGAATAAATGTTACAGTTGTATGCATATAGTGTAGCAGAGTAGATATTACATGCAGCTGTCGTACCGCCCAGACTATAACATCCCTTTATTAATGCTCTGTTTGAGCCCGGTTAGCCAGCGAGGGAGAGCTCGACTGCTTTCTAATGAGGCCCCTGGAGGTCTGTCTGAGCACATCCCAGCGGGAGAGTAAAGACACACATTAGCACTGGTTTCTGGTGAAACATTCTTAGTTTTTTTTCTGTTGTTGCCACCACCCAGGGATCAGCTGTGGTCACTTACTGCTCATCTCCCACCTTCTTTATCCACTCCACATCACACTGCTTGCATGGAGAAGTCATTTCCTGCCGAAGTAGAGCATGAAATTAGATTAGCATGCAAGTGCTGGTAGAATGTGGGACAGAATCTGACAGCAAGCGCCTACTGAGACGATGTATTTGAAGGTAATGTTGTCGGAGAGGGTGGGTCTCTGAGGTAAAAACAGGTCCTACCTGATTATTCATCTATAACCTGTGGAACTGCGGGCCTTATTATAATTTTCTGTATGTAAGGTCTTAAAGAATCCCCAGTTTTAGCTTTATTTCTCCAATGAAGAGGTGCCACTGATTGAAAAAGTAGAGACTTTGTAGAATAAACATTGTAGAAGGACATGTCATCTGCCCATGTGGCATTTCAAACAAACTAACACTGACCCTCTGGCTGTTCTGCAGCTGCCTCATCTCCTCCTTCAGTCTCTCGCACTCCGCCTTCAGTTCTTCCTCTCGCTGACACGCCCCCTGGGCCTCGTGCCGCGCCCCCTCTAGCTCCGCCTCCAGACGCTGGAGCTTCAGGTCGGACAGGGCGTCCAGGCTGCGGGAGCTCTGAAGGGTCAAGGCTGGACAGTCCAGCACTGGGAGGAAGAAAGAAAATTCAGAGGAAAGCAATGTGAAATTGAAAAAAACGACACTGCATCTCTTCAATAGACTAATGCAGCATTTATTTGTCCAGGGTTGTTGTACAAAAGATGAATAAGAAAGAGCAAAAGAGCCGACTTCTTCCAAGGGCGGCATCTTTTGGTTTGTACCTAGGTGAAGTGATCTGCGTGGGCATCTTATGATTCAACTCTGCTCGCACAGACTCTGTCCTTGAGCCAGATGACACAGTCACAGCGCAGTGGCACCTTTTCTATCCCAGCTCCTCCTGCCTCCACACCAGTACACTATGTGCTGTCACAGGTGCACACATATACTGTATGCAGTCTGCACTCTAAGACATCTTCTCACCTTCACTCGCATTCATTCACAGTCAACAAGACTGTACACAACTAACCTGCACACTCTGACTCCTCACCTAGAAATGAATGAAGACATGCAGGAGTTTCATGCTTATAGCAGAAGGTTACTGTCTACACCCTCTTCATCTAGGTATGCCATGAGTAGAGGTATCTGTTGAGGTGGTGGTGACACATTTCTTCAGTACTTCTATCATCCACATCATTAAAAAGGACAAAGTAAGCTAGATAGTCTGTTATTGTCATTGCACATTCACCTATACAATGAAATTGAAAGTGCCTCATCTAAGGTGGTCTGAATAAAATCAAAATGAGTAAAAAGAGCAGTGAGTAAACCCTACTGAAGTATTTATGATGTCATAATGAAAATAAACATCAAATAGTAAAAGTATTTCACATGTTGGATATTATTGTATGCGTTCAACTTAATCTTTGGACATGTTATTTGGAAAAATATGGGGAGAAGTTGGAGAAATTAGTGGCTCGTGTGGAAGTTGAGTGTCGTGATAGTCCATAAATAAAAACTGTCAGTTTGTTTGTTGAACACCTATGGAGTCAGTGGCCAGTGGCCTGCGTTATTTGAAGTATCTTGAAACTTTCATCATAGATCTGATACAGGAATTAATTTGCATTGTAAAAAGTGAAACTATCTCACAGGTTTCCTAGCAGGTGGCAATACAGACTCATCACAATAGAGCTCACTCAGCAGTGCAGATGGAAGCAACAGGCTCAATAATCCAGATAAATACCAGTTACCAGTCACTCCAGTCCAAATGTTTCTGAAGCCAGAATGACTGAATTTCAATCACTAGCGCCCGCATAGATCACAGGTCTCTCATTCTGCAACTGTGACTGGGGAGCAGGAACAAGATGTCCAGGCTGGTTCTGTCCAACAGGCCGAGGATTACAGCGACCTCAGTTAAAATGCTTTGCGGCCAGATTGTTGCTTTTGATTAAAAGCCGAGAAACAGACGAGAGAAGAGCAGTGATTTAAAACAGCCGTGATTTCTGTCTAAGCTTTGTTAATGCACTTGTGGTTGATATAGAAATGTCTAGTTCGGCTTATGTAATGTTTATCCCTGATTCTGTACTTACATTCATGTTATAAAAATTTATATAAAGGCAAGAGAAGTTTGTGTATAGCATCTATCAAGCCAATTCAAAATGATTTAACAAAAATAAACAACCACAGGGCAATATAAAAGACACGCAGGAACAAGTGAACAGACATTTTGTAAAATGCTGTAGAGAGTGCTTTAAATTTCTGATATATTCTTGAGTAATTGTTGGCTGAATTTGTAATTGTCTTAATCTAAATCCATCACTACAGCAACAGATTAGTTTGACTAGTGTAAGCAGGTTACTGACTTTTAATTGTTCTTACTTGGCTCCAAAAACACTTCAGCTTTTCCTTTAACTGGAGACAGTTTTGGTTTATTCAGCCACTGATTTGTTTGGGACCATAGACATCAGGTGATACTGCATCATCCTGAGTGAGAACAGGAACTCACTGTGTGTGAATGGGCTGGCATGGAGCTGCAGGTACTGCACGTCTTTGCTGTGCAGCTGCATGTTGAGTTTCTGCAGAGAGTTGTCTCTCTGCCTCAGAGCTGACTCCAGGTTCAGGATACGCTCGACATGCTTCTCCACCAGGCTGGTCTGTAATCACACACATGTGCACAGGATTAAAATACAAGCCAAGGTTACCTTCTGCAGCTGTTACAGCTGAGATGGAACAAAATTAGCCTCTTGGTTTTTGTTGTAAATGTAGATGGAGCCATCTTAATGATTGTAGCTGCAACTTCAGGTGACACTGACAACAGCGTTGGCCCACTTTGTCCTTTAATCACTGGCCTGAGGCTGCTCAGTGGAGTTCACTCTCAAATGAGATGGTTTATTATCACAGCGGAGACTGAGGGAAGACCAGTCTGTTCAGCTGGAAGCCTCTACCTGGTCTGGATCAGCTTCACTCTCTAACCACTTACAAAAATGTGTACAGTTTGATACCTGACAATAAAATTACTTACAAAATAAAGCTAAAAACCAAGTTGCAGGACAAAGTCTCTTAAACAATTAAAATGTTCAGAAACAGCACGATGTGTGTACCCTCACAACTCCGTCGTGTGCATCTTGTGTTGGAGAAATTTCACTGAGCAACTCTAAGAGGACTCTTCTCTGTTCAAAGTAATGAAAACACTTTGTCAGAAAGCGGCTCCTCTGAAGGGAGCAGTGCAGCCTAAAGTACATACTCATAGTGATGCACAGCATTTTGTGAAGTGTCTCTCTTATTTGTACTAGCACTCTCTGAAATGATCAGAGGAACCAGAATACAAATACATCACTGCCCCCTCCATTTATCATGAAAGAAAGGACTTATGTTCTTACTCTGAATGAAGTTTCAGAAAGGCAGGGTCCTACATTTCCCATAATACAACGTGACAGTGTCTTTTATAAGACCCTGTCTAGTCGTTACCCATTTTGCCTTTCACATACAGAAGACTATTTTTTTTACCTCCTAACATATAAACAGAACTTCACGTGTAAAATCCGTGGCATGCCCCTAGTGCAAGGAAGTTGTCATCTTCTATCCTGAATGCCACCCCCCCAAGCCTGGGGAGTTGTTTAGGTGCTAATCTTGACCTTTGACCTTCCTATGAAGGAGAAGTTCTCTGGAAGAAAGACTATTCAGAGGACAAATACAATGTCAGAAAATAGGCAGAGCATCAATTAGCTTTCTTTGCTGCCTCATTGTAACAAGGACACATGCACTGTGTGTGCATGTGAGACGTATTTAATGACAACATAGTATCGACCATCTAGAATCAATAATGATGAGGGATGTTGATATAATACATCAGTAAAATGACAGTATACTTTATATACTTTGAAAACAGTTCTATGCTTTTGGATCTGTGTGCTTGGGACTAAAACTTTTTAACATAGTTTTGTCACATCCTGGCGTGAGGAGTTTGAAATACTATATGGATGTTGACCAAACAGATTCTGCTGATTTGTCAGATGTAGGATCTGACATTTTGGGATCTTAACCCCCATTGTTTCTCAAACAGTTGATCGTCAGCCGCAGTCGAGTTGTTAAGGAAGTGCAGCGCTGAATTGCTAGAGTACCCCTTTAACACACTGCTACAACCGCTGGCAGTCTCTCCACCACATGATGGATCCTGGCTGCAGGGGTTTGTTCCAAAGAGCATTAACAGTGTTAGTGATGAGTCCAGTTCATCCCAGAGGTGTTGGATGGGGCTGAGGTCAGAGCTCTGTGCAGACCAGCCAACTGCTGCCAAAATCATTATTTTATAGAGCTGGCTTTGCACACGGGGCTATTGTCATATTGAAACAGTGAGGGGGCGTCCCCAGGCTATTGCCAAGAGCCACAGCACTGTCTCCATTACCACTGTTAAGGGCTCAAACCACTAAAACGGTTCAAGACAAAAGTTTCTAAACACAGGTGTCCACATACTTTTGGCTGCATAGTGTATTTGCTGAATGTTCATTTCCTTAGTTTTATATTTTCTGTTCATCCCTGATCAGCAGAATGTGAAACGGGTAGAATTGTTAATATAGCTCCTGCATAACGCTACAGTGCAGTGAACTGAGTGATGTCTCTGACCATCTTGTCGAGGTCCCTCTGGAGGTTGCTCTTCTCCATGTGAATCTTCTCATAAGCCTGGATCACATCCTCCAGCTGCTCCTCTCTCTCCTTTCTCTTCTGGAGCTAAAGCAGAGACACAGAGAAAAAAGAAGCCAAGGCAAAAAAACTTAAATTCACATTTTCTCCTTGTTCGTCAGTTTTCAAACTTCATCACAAAGAATGAGGAAGACAAAAAAAAACTTTCATTGCACGAGTCATCAGATGTGTCTCTTTAGAAACTGTTGTGTAACCAAGCAAATTTGGGACAGCGAAATCCTGACACCTCAGCATGTACAGCAACGCCTCCCCCAGCTCGACAAGATGATAAATCATGATTTCAACAGTAATGTCCAGCATTAGTTAGAAAAAGAGCATCTTGCTGATTTATTATCCTCACAGTGGGATATAATGATGGTGAGAATGTTACAGGGCAGAAGGTAATACAAGCCAGGCGAGGATGCACAAGTGAGACTGTGGCCAGAGAATCAAAGGCAGTAAAAGAGCTGGTGAGGACAAGGTGGACTTTCACCGCCTTGTGCCGACGCACTGATGCCTATTCAGTGTGTCTTTGGTAACATATGCTGTAGAAAAGCGTCACCGAGGTGAGGACAGCTTGTCAACAGCATCGTGACTGCAGAGTGCACGGTTTACTCAGAGCTAGACTTCTGCAAGGACACGCACATGGAGTTGAGGCTTTAAAAAACTGTGTACATCCTAAAGCTGTTCTTATTATCACCTTTCTAAATGTTGGCTCTCTGGAAAATGTATGTGGGATTGTTGTGTTAAATGGCCACTTAGGTTCAAAACTGTGATTTTTGATCTGCTTTTCTGGAGTTTTTAGTGGAGTTTGTCTTTAGCAAGCACTTGATAGGACTGTGGTGTGGAGGGTGACTTTTCTCCAGTTTACATCTGCTGAAATGCATCAGAGAGAAGGGAAAGGTGGAAAGGGTCACTAATGCTGCACAATTTAAAGGATAATTTTAGATACAGCTTGTGTATTTTTGCTCGTTTACCTGTATTAGTTATGGATAATAAGGATAATCACCTTTATTTGGCCAAGTATGTTACACACACACACACACACACACAAGGAATTTGTTTCCGGTACAGAACCGATAGCTATGATGACTTTACATCCATCAAAGTATAACTAACCTCTGAGCACTGTGGCACTAGGTTTCCATAGAGATAAACAGCTAAACTACTGCAGAAGAAGTGATAAATGAAGGAAAACCACTAAAAAATAATGACAAAAATATGACATTTCTGTTTGTATAATGTATTAATGTGAGGGAGGAACGTGTGAGTCTCAGTGTCATAGCTGGACAAAAACCATTGCAACTGATAACATCCATTCATCCAATACCTATACCGCTTGTCCTAACACGGGTCACGGGGGTCTGGAGCCTATCCCAGCTGACATTGGGAGAGAGGCGGGGTCAACAGGTCGCCATTTATTTACTTTAAAATAAATAATGTACTGATCACCTTTGGTTTCTTTGACAAATAAAAATGACCTGAGTGTTAAAAACACATCCCATGAGTTTTGAACAAAGAAATAACACAGTGAAGTGTTAAAAATGAGACGCGCCGCTGCTACTTTCAACCACGGCTGCTCATTAGCTGGCGCAGCATCATGCTGCTTTATATTTGGATCTCATCAGGACGCCTGCATGTTGGGTCAGGTTAATTATCCTTACGTCTGTCATGGATTAGTTATGAGTTTCCTCAGGTTCACTTTGTATCTTTTTTTTTCTATAGAACAACACACGTACTGTGCATCTGATTTGGGGTATAGGCATCCGTGGGTCCCTGAGAAACCCTCTAAGCAAGGAGACCTCTAACTCCCACATTATAGAAATGAACTTTGTTGATTGTTTGTTCTGAGTCTCACTAGACCCTGTGGGCTGGAGAGACATTAGGCAGAGTAGCTTTAAGTGTTGTGCAGCCCCACTCCAGATTTTTTAATGTTGCTTCTTAGGATTTTGCACCCTGGTAGCTTTGGTTGTCATGTGCATCAGACATTGTGTGAGGACGAGCTGTAAATGTGCAGTTTTATCTGCTTTTTATATGAAAAACATTGACAGTAGTTTTGGCTTTATGCTTTAAATTCCTCTGCTGCTTTGCTGACAGAAAACATGTCAGTTCTCTTTACCTCTCCTTGATAAATCTCCGCTTTACCAAAAGAGAGACTGTGTGTGTGTGTGTGTGTGGTGGTGATGGTGTTTGGGGGGGTGTTTTTCCAAACAGAGCATACTCGGTTCAGTGAGCCGTGTCACGCTTCATCACTCTTGCACGGTGTCAGACCTGTGTCCCACACTAATCATTTCTGCTGCTCCCATAAACCATTTCCTTCCTCTCTAGCTCTTCACCACTGCCGCTACCGGTTTCACCACTGTCTTCCTGTGCCTGTTCTTTCTCTTTTCTGTTTCCCAGCGTTCTCATGCACAGCTAAAATAGTGGCGTTACAAGCGAAGCGAAGGAGTCATCTAACCATCTTACGGGCGCTGCCACTCTCGTCTCTCACTCCAGTCCATTTTTGGATGGGAGTAACACTATAGTAGAAAAGAAATACTACCCGTGTGTTGCATGCACACGTCTTGTTTCACACTTCTTGCTGTATGCGTTTTAAGTAATACCAATTCATTTCTGTTCCCTCAACAGACAGTGCAAGATGTGGCAGACAACCTGCTTTCTTGAGAAATACTTGGACAGGGTTTGTCTCAGTGCATCTCAGAAATAGAACACAAGCATGAAAATCCCATGACACAGTGCTCCCTGGACAGCTTCTTAAAAACACCCAGTTATTTTAGCTTGGACAGCAGCTTTAGTGCAAAATTGGTCCTGGACATTTTTCAGTGTATGTCCATCAGGACTGGCCTCAGTTTGCTTTTAATTCAATTAGTTCACATGCAGGGAGAGATTTCTGCAGAATTCAAGCACTGGGAGAAACTATTTGTTTAGTAAGGTTTTCTAATCTGTAGCTCAGTAAATGAAGGTATAGTGAGCTGGGTTCTTCTCTTGCTGCCTGTGCCTTCTCTCATATTTCCTTTCTCCCGCTCTCCCCAACTTCGCCGCTCCATCTTGTCCTCATCTTTCTTACCTCGTGGGTCAGGACGTTGACTCTCTGCTGCAGGTTGCCGTTTTCTGAGTGCAGCAGTGCCGTTTCCTTGCTCTCAAAAGAGCAGTAGGAGTTGGCGTCCTCCCCAAACTCACTGATCATAGGGAACTGCAGAAACAAGAAGACATCAAAGAACCATGAGCGCGGACATGGAATGACAAGGACGTGGTTAGGACAGAGTGTGGAGGGCGCTTTGTTTACTTACACTCTTTTCTCTGTGTTCTGCGAACTTGGCTGATTTCACACTGAAACCTTCTGTCTGGCCCAGATATCACTCAGAGGACCAGGGCGTTGAAACATCATGTTTCAGTTTTTATGTACTGAACTAGAGTTGACTTTTCATTGATCAGACTCAGCTCAGTTACTTTTCGTCCTTCACTCCATATTTCTTGACAAAACTATTGAGAATGATTCTTGCTTTTCTGCCTATCACAATATCTCAGACTCTGTTCATCACATTTTTACAGACCTTAGTTCAGTGAGGTGTCTCATTCCTCCACAGTGTCTTTTTCAAAATTACACTGTTTAGCCAAAATGTTTTCAGCAGTACATCCTGAAAATAGCTGAAGTGCTGTGGTTTGGATTTCCTCAGAAACTCAGAATGTTGTCTGACAGTGTCTCGGATGAACCAATTACGGCCTCCTTACTGTGTTTAAAATAGATTTAGATAATGGAGCCACTGCGCTGTAACACCTAGTTTAACCAGCATCAGTAAATTGCTCTTCCTCTCCCTTTTTCATTACACCTCAAAGCTCAGGCTAGTGATATTGTGCACTTTTGTCATTGGTCTCAAATCCTGTGAAAACACCAAAATCAACAGTGCACTGTCCATCTCTCATTACTCCATGACCCCCGACCCCGTCTGTGGCTCTCACTCCTAAGTCCTTTGGTTCAGGTGGAAATAATGACAGATATTTTACTTTGTTTTTAAAATAATAATAATAATTTGTATGCATTTATTTATTTAATGTTTTTTGTTTTTATCTGATGTGCAGCAGTTTAACTTATATTTAGAAAAGTGCTATATAAATAAAGATTGCTAAAAAAAAGGCTGAATAGTTTCCTAAAACAGTGGTGCACTGTATTTTTAGCAAACGTTACTCAAACAGGAGGCGCTAGTGCATTGTTCGGGGCCATTTCCAGTGGCAGATTACTATACATGTTGTTCCCTGGTGATTATTTACAGTAAGATCGAGTCAAAATTAACTACACTGGGCAGGTTCATGATAATGAAGGAACACTGCGGCTGGTTTATGTGTTTTGGGACAATAGTGGAACTCTATGGCACAGCAGAATAAAATCTATCAGGCACTGCATACACACAGTACTAGTTAGTACAGTGTGGAATCTGTTCATTGTTGGTTTTGGTCTTTTAATTTGTTGACAGGAGGAAAATTTTAACTATGACCAACTTTATCATCTAAGAAGTAACATGACCATCTTACTGCCACACTACGAGCCTTGATTCATGGTGGATACATATATTTACTGTTTTATAATAAATAATGCAGAGAAACTGGCAAACGGCAATGCAACAGAATAAAGCAATGCAACATGAAAGCTTTTAAATTCTGCAAAAAATCTGTTGCTGCAAATATCCTGAAATAACCTACACCTGTTTTCTTGTGCAGGAAGCCATTTGTCTTGTTACATTGTGTGGTTTGTTAGCAGGAGGCTGTGATAGAAACACACAGCGTGCAGTTCAGCCTAAGTGAGCACATTTACATTTAGAGTGACTAGCCTAAACACAGAGCTTTTCTTTTTCTGTGCAAAGTCACTGCTGCTCGTACAATGTCTATTTTGAGGAGCAAACAACTCTTTTCCATTAAGCAGAATACCTTTCTCTGCTCAGTTTAACAGTAAATGCTCACAACATGGGTGAATCCCCCCAGGGGGCCCGAGAGTCCTCACATTGCTGAGCATCAGGAGCAACCTGACTTCAGCCATTGCTCAGAGCTGCAGGAAGCATTTCCATCTGCATCGTTACAGCAGCTGTACTCCGGCATCCTGTGTTTAGAGAAAGCCTGGAACAACACTTATCACTCCACAACAAGGCTGAAAATACTAGAAGATTCTGCAGCTGGTCTTTTCCACATATTGATTCAGACATTTCAAAGTTAATATTATGATGTTCATATTGTCAACTCGACTCCAAACAGCCAACACCTGCACATGTCCTCCCAAAATTAGCACCTGTCTGGGAATAGGTCCTGAACAAACTGCCATTTGCAAGAAAGTCAGTGCCGTGGCAGCCTGTGGCCATCAGGAACAGCTGCTCACTAAAAGGGATGCAGGAGCTCTGCACTGACACACGTCAGGAAAGGAGAGACAGAGTCAGACTGCATTTCCATCCTCTCTGATTCTTGACTGTGAAACTGAAGTCGGAGAAACCTCTTGTGAAGGCCTCAGTCCTGGCCTTCACCATATGAGGACCTAGACCACCACCAGCCATGGACTTGGATGGGTAATTTATATTGGACATACACAACTGATCGATGAGCATGCATGTTTGAATGATTTTGTGTTTTTAATATGTTTACCTTTTCTTTTGAGTTACCGTTTTTCCAGGTCCATGGTTTTAATAAATCTGCAAAAATGTCATATGGCTGCAATATAACAAAGAGTGAAAAATTTAAGGGGGTCTGAATACTTTCTGTACCCACTGTATATGTTCCCCTGTGTGTATCATTTGCTAGGTCAGTTGGTTTTGTTGAGGTATTAGACAGTTTGGTTTGCTGTATTTTGAGTTTCCTTATCTTTTGTTGACCTCTTTTAGGGCCCAATTTATCTGATAATTTTGTATTTTTCTTACTTTTGGGTTAATAAAAAGCCCTTTATGTTGAACTTTGGAAGATGTGTCTTTTGCCTTACTGCTTGGTCCCTGACACCTCTAAATCCAATCAAACAGAACACCATCAAAATATGTGTTCTGTTCGGGTCCGTGGGGCCCGGATTCAATTTTCACCTTAAGAAAAAAAATATTTCTAAACATTTTTTGGGCTGAAATTTGAAGCCCTTGCCTCATTTTGTGTGAAGAACACAAATCTGAAGAAATTTTTGATGCAGGACCACCGCAGCCCCCCCGTGCATTACACAATGACCCGATCAGAAGGAGTGTGTAGTCGGATGTGACCAATGTGCCATGTTTACAACCTATTGGGTCTCCTTGTCAGTTATGAGGGTTATTTGCATGTTTTATGATCACCTTGAAAGTAGTAGAAGTGAGCAGAAGTGAAAAAATCTTATAGATGTGGATTTATGAATCCATAAATATTGTACGGGACAGGGAGACCAGTCCCCCCCTTGCGCAAATCAAAGCTTTGTGGAGCTAAAATGTGCACAAACATTAACATTGTAGAAGAGTCAGAATTACACTTTCTCTACCAACAGTGTCCCTGGTCAACCATGATGCAGCAACAGCTTGTGTCTTTTTCAAATCATCTTCCTCAGCATTTCCAATGCAGCCGCCTCTCTGGTAGCGTCTTGTCGTTTCAAGTCTTTGGTTCCCTCTCCGAGAAAAACAAATAAACTACTGGTGTACTCTCTCCAGCAAGGTAAACAGTACTCATCTACCTCTCGTAAAAGTGATAAGCTGAGAGGATTCATTGTCATGTAATTAGAGAACAGCACAGACTAATGATAATACGAAGAATATCCAGAAGTGGATGCTTTCTTTAATTAATCCTCCTTTGTTCTTAATATCACCATCCTTAGTCTCTGCTCAGTTGTCTGTGTCTCTGTGTCTCCTGTCACACCATTCCTTCAACTCTCATTCGCCCTGCCTTCCTCCTGTATCTCTGTCCGTGCAGTTACTGCTCGAGGTAGATTTCTGCTTCATCTGCTCTGTCATTCACCTGAAAAGTAATCTGGTTTCCACAACCACAAGCTACTTGTGAGCTTATCCAAAGATCAGTGAGGGCGCAATTTAGTAATGTCCCTCTTTAAGATGTAGAAACTGTGACAAAATGGGATCATGTGTGAGACACATGAGGCTCTAGCAGCAAAATGGTACCTGAAAGGAAAACTAGCCTAATAGGCCAACATTAGCTTTTACAGTATAGTGAAAACTTCATGGAAGTACTAAATAGAAAATGTGACATATCAAATCAACAGAACTGACTAACTGATATAATAAAAACAAAACAAACACTGGCCATGAAGTAATTTTAGCGGCATCTGGAGCAAGAATCCAGAGGGGGCAACTTGTACCTGATAGGGTTACAAGATTTCTTAAAACAAACATTTAATACTTCACCATTATAATACCCCTTAAACTGGGTTTATTTATATATGACCATGCTGTCCATACTGATTCGCCTTTTCAGTACAATCTTCTTAAAGGGGCATCTTCCACCATGTTACCCTACTACTATGGGTGTTAATATGGTGTGTGGTTACAGTAACAGACTACTCTTAGCTACATTTACTCATGTAAGCTGTTTGTTCAGTTTCAACAGACCCATTTATTTCCTCAGTTTCTATCAGGTCTCCTTACAAGTTATACAATATTTTTGCTTAAAATGAGTTAAAACTTCAGCATCCCTTTAAATGTAGCTAAATGAGTCCTTCATTTTGGAGCCATGTTTGTTCCCCAGCTGTTCCATGATCAAAGCCCAACGAAGCTTTTTCTCCCTTTTATCTTTGTAAAGGGGGTGGCTGTGGCTCATGAGGTAGGGCAGTCGTCTCCTGACCAGCAAGTTGGTGGTTCGACTCCCGGTCTCCCCGCATGCCTAAGTGTCCCTGAGCAAGACACTGAACCCCGAATTGCTCCTGGTGGCTTGACTAGCGCCGGTGCATGGCAGCTTGTCGTCATCAGTGTGTGAATGTTGTGTGTGAATGGGTGAATGGTGTATCATCTCTGTAAAGCGCTTTGGCCAGTGCAACACACTGTGAGAAAGCGCTATATAAAATACAGTCCATTTACCATTTACCATTTGTATATAATCTCACTGCCTCAATGAAAATGGAAAATGCTAAGGTGAGTGGACAGCTCGATCCCCCTTTGAAACACAATCTAGCCATGTGAGTACTGGAGACCTTCTGTCAAATACCAGCCAGGACAAAAGCCACTCTCACACTCAGATTTCTAAAATAATGTAATATTTGAATTTGCGATGCAGCTTCAAAGTGAAAACGCTTCACCTTGATCTCATAGATCTTCAGCTTCCTCTTGATACTGGTGTTCTCTCGCTCCAGGCAGGCCAGCCTCGTCTTGATGTCCTGATAGGCGGTGATAAGGGCAAAGTGGGAGGCTGAATAGACATCGTCACAGGGCAGAGTTGAGGAGCGCCACACCGCGCTGCCACAGCCATCCTCCTTCAGGCCGCCTGCGTCGCCGCCTCCTCCCAGCAGCCCCAGCTCCCCACTGCCAAACAGAGACTGCATCTCTGAGCCTCAGCCTGAGGACAGACAGTTATTCGCTTATTAATCATTAAATCACCTGAGTGTTACCATTCAATTAAATAACACCATTTGATAAGCCTGTCAGAGATGGACTTATCAAATGCACTAATACAGTCATCCTAAAAACACCACACGGGCTGCAAACAAAAGAAGAAGGCTTGTCTTTGACTTGTAAGTTTAAAGAAATAGGACGTGATGTTTTCATGTGCAGTCTCATTAACAGTATGATCCAAAACCTTGATCATGCAGGATACTGGTGTACATGTAATATTCAGTTTCTCGAGCTGATCCACATTTTCCTTTAAGCCACCGGACTCATTTCATGCCCATCATTTGCATTTTGGTAAGAGTGCTCCTATAGGTGCGTGAGCAACCTCATACTGGTATGTTAATCAGATCTGTTTTGCATATGAGTCTGGTTCATGCTCTTGTTCTATTTCACACTGCTTACAAAACTGTGACAGCCTACGCTCCTTGAGTGGCATGATGAACGAGCTGGGCCGGTAGCTGATTATGCTGCGTCACAGCCACCTGGCCTTGGCCTTCCTCCCCTGCCCGAAGACTCTGGGCGCTGCTGTCAAAAGTGATAAATAGCACCTGTGATGTCATGGCCCTCTGTTTGTGCAGCCAAAGGAGACGTGCACACAGACGTCGTAATAGATAGGCACACAAAGAACAGTTTGATTTACAGGTACAGCTAGTCGATTTGATGTATATGGGAATGGATGCCTTCCTGACTCCTAGCATTGCCTCGTGAGTCAGCGATTGCCTACTGGGCTATTTTCATCTGCTCCCTTCCTCCACAGTGCTATTTTCCTCATGTTTCAAGAGAGAATTGGGGAATAAAGCCTCTGCCATCTACGGTTCTTTTCCTCGCTGGTCAAACAGGATGATCCAGAAGCACTCCTACATACACAGACACACACAAACACAAGTCTGAGCATATTCAGCCAAAAACACCACAGGGGAACAGTTGCACAGCAAAAGAAATGAACATATGGACAAAACTGCCTGTTTGATCAAACAGGTGGCCCACACACGTCCTGTGCCAGGCTCCTGCCAGCTGCCTAAGATGTGTAGCATGTCAGGTCTGATGCAGTTTTACCTGTACTCGAATATCATACCTGTCCTGACTAGATTTTAAAAATGTTTCCAGTATGCTATAAAATGAGCAGAAAGAGGTGCTGCTGATAAAAGAGACTTATGGAAGCTGATGTTGAGGTGAGACTGTCCTCTGTAGAAAAACACCAGCTAGGGCGGTGGCTCTAATCAATGTGACTGTGAAAGGCTTCACCTGTAGTGATGAGCCAACAGTTATCACCTAACGCTGCAGCGCCCCTCGGCTCTACACAGCTTTATAGTGAATTTTTGTTTATCTGTCCAGCCTGCAAATGCTGTCAGAGCTGTTTTCAGATGCAGCAGGCAGCTGTTTTCACTGGCAGCTAGAGACTAGCTGGAGAACACAGTGGAGCATTTAGCAGCTAAAGAGTCTAAAAAGGGAGCTGGTGGAGGCTAAACAGAGCTAAAAGGAAAGTGAATCCTGGTGTAACAATTGGCAGGTGGACAGAAATACAACTTCAAATGAATGCTAACGTTACCAGTGGTGAAAGGGACACTCAGATTCTTTACTCAAGTAAAAGCAGCAATACCACAGTGTAAAAATACTCTGTTAAAAGTAAAAGTCCTGCATTTAAAGGTTATTTAATCACAAAAGTATTGGCATCAAAATATACACAAAGTACCAAAAGTAAAAGAACTCATTATACAGATTAGCACATCTCACACTGATATATATATATCATCTTCTTGGATTATAATTACTGGTGCATTATTATGTTCAATCCATTTAATGCTGCAGTTAGTAAAGTTGTTGCTAATTTTAACTACAGCGCCTTATTTGCTTTAAATTTGAAGTACTTCTAGGTAGCTTGTGAATTTCCCCCAGGTGCCAATAACATCTTATGATTATACTGCATTTTGGTTTATTAATCAGATTCTGAAAACTAACTAATAACCAAAGTTATTGAATGAAGGTAGTACACTAAAATGTAGTGAAGTCAAAGTAGGAAGTAGCAGAAAATGAAAATACTCACAGTACAGATGCTTCACAGCTGTTCTTAAGTACAGTACTTAGTAAATATACTTAGTTACTTTCCTCCTCTGAATGTTGCTACGTCTGTTCAAGAGGTGATAATATTTTGTTTTCAGATTGTTCTGCAGCCTCCGAGGCTGTGAAGAAAAAATTAAACACAGTTTCTCCCATTTCTGAAGCATTCGTGTTGCTTTGGTGAGGTGAAAGGCCCTCAGGTGGGGTGGTGAATTAAAAAGCCATCATTCATTTACCTCCAAACACCAACAGCCCAACACGTTCCTATTCTGAGCCATACTGCATCAGAAAATGGATATGGAAGGGCTAAGCCTTCACATCGTCCCACGTAGTGACCACATTTACATAAAAATCCTATAGAAACAGCATGCACCACCATCAACATTCAGGTTCGAAGACATAATTACCCATAAACCAAAAATCTGATAAAACTGCCATGTAGATGCTATGATTAGTCTAGAAGTACCAATTCACAGGCTGTATACCTGCAAGGACTCGTATAAACACTGGCTAGATTCAGCATAACAGAATCATTTGCTTAGAAAATATCTCCATCTTGACTAGCTACCAGCTGGCATGCTCCAGTGAAGAGGGTGCAGTCTAGCTTCCTACCGGACACAGTAAAGGACGGGGACAGAGGAACATCTATTTGGTCTGTCTTCCTCTCATTGGCAGCATAACACTGAGGCGTTTTTCACGCACACACATTCACTGAGCTGTGTCTAAGTTTCTCTCTCCTTCCCCAGTCACACACAATCCACTCTATCTCCTCCTCTATCTCAGGCCTCACTTGCTGAGGCTCTCATGGCCCCATTGGGCTGCAGATGTGTTGGCGGACATTGCACCCAACCAGCTCCTGATGCATTATGGCGATTACCACAAGAAGTCATACGTTACCTCTACTGAGACTGCCTGTCCCCTTCTCTTCCTCTCTCTTTGCCCTTGCTTCCCTTTCCTTTCTTTCTCTCCAGAGATGTAAGCTGTCCCCTCTCTCTGTGGCACCATGTACTGACCTGAAAGGGCCGAGCACTACTTCCGTAATAGGCAGACCGAGAGCAGTGAACTGAGTGGGTGACTCTGAGAAGCCTTTGTGTTCATTGCCTACATGTGGCGGCAATTTTACATGTAGGTCTCATGTTTGAAAAGCTCCCAGGGTCGATTTGTGGAAAAGGTCGGCCCTGCTGACATTTTCTTCCAGCACGTCTCAAGTCTGATTGAACGCTGTCCCGCTGATGTCAGGTCTACAGAAGGTTAAATAAAGAGCAGCATACAGTACAGTTAAATGTACTGCAGTTCCACCATAAGAGCACTTAATTGTGATTTCTAATACACAGAAAAATATTTAGCTAAACTATAAATTGTGCAAATGTGGCACTGTTATGCTGCTAAGGAGATTCTTCAGGAATTTAATTCCATCCGAGACCCAGATTCTGATGCATCTTGTCTTGAGATCAGAGTAGGTGAGGAAGGCCAAAAATGACGACAAATGGCCTTCGATAGCAGGTTGAAGGTTTCTCTTATTTAAGAACAGTGAAGGGGGGGGGACCTTGGTCTATCAAAATGCGTTTTTAAAAAACGGTTTGCATTCAGCATACTGGCAAACAGAAACTAGTTCACAGTGACAACCTACTGTAGCGAGCCTCCATGAACAGCAAAGACGGTCTGTTGGTCAGTCGGTGGGTCGGTCCACCACTTTGGTCCAGATACTACTAATACAGGAATTGTGATGATGTTTTGTACATATATTCATTGTGCCCATTGGCTGAATCCTAATGATGGTGACCCCCTGACCTCTCCTCTAGTTGAGTTCTGTTCTGGTATCGTGCAACCTCATAGCTCAAACGTCAGCTTCAAAGTGGCAATTCAACTTAAGGTAAACAAGTAAAGATGAAAACCAATTTCGACTGTGTAAATGCAGATTGTCAGTTTGAATGTACATCCGGTTCGTCCATAATTTAATTCTGAAAAAGAAACTTCTTCACCTATCAGCTGAAAGGAAAAACACAGAGTTTTGTCGAAGCAAGTGTAAATTAGCTTGGACTCAACAGGGGACACATCACTCTGCCTCTGTAAGAGAAGTCTCCTTATTTTCAGTATAAAGGAGAGAAAAAGAAGAGATGCAGATGAGTAAATAAATTCAAGGAATGAGCCAAATCCTGGTATATTGCACCTGTTTTCAGAAATTTTTAATATTGCTGGCTTCAACTTTTAAAGTAATTAGTCTTTTAAAGGAATGGCTTTTTGGCATTGGGACATCAGGTATACTCTAATCTTTTATAATGGTGGCATTTCTACGTGGCACAGTCATTATGGGGAGAGCTGTGCTGCTTGCACAATATTGGGTACATGATGAACGAGAAGGAGCTGTGACACAATGTTGGAAAATAAACTGAGTGGAAAAACAAGATTCTCAGGCTGCATCCATCGGTGATGGATTTTAAAAGTTGTTTTGCAGCTGAATGTTTATTTCTGGCTTAATTTATAACCGTGGTGAGTGTGAGGAACACTTATCTCTGGTTCACACTAGTCTACCAGGCTGCCAACTACATTTTCTCATTAATGTCATTAGTTACAAGATAAAACATAGAATTCCACTGCCTGTTTTACACAAACCAGTGCTTCTGTAAAACTGTGCTTGAGCTTTATGCTAATGTCAGCATGTTATCATGCTGACAATGACACTGACATACTGACATGTAGCAGGTACAGTGACTAAAGGGACATGCTTACAGCAATACAACCAGTAGTAGTGGAAACTGATCCTTGATTGAACATGAAATACAACAGCTGGATTACTCCAGTCTCTGCAGGAAATCCCACGATGCGTCAAAAAGAACGAGCCTGATCCATTTACAAACATTCATAACCCAGTCAAATTCCAGAGCTGGTGCTTTCTGTAAATCCTGCAAATCACATTTGTGAGATCCTTTGAGGATTGAAGCACCAGATGATTGTTCTCTCAAAAGGAGATGTCTGTGTCTGCCAGTTCACTCATGTGGATTGTGAGAGATTATAATGGGGCAAATCTCCTTATAGATGATATTGATCAGTTCTGTTCTGGTTCCTGCTTGTGGCACTAAGGAAAATTTCAGTATATAGTTCAATTAAGAGATCTCCATAAAGCTTTTACAAGCGTACAAGGTTCTGTGTGTGTGCTTCTCTCCCAGGGCATAAACACATCCGGCCAGCTGGGTTTTGTGGTGATACCAGAACCAGGATCAAAGGGGAAACTGGGGATTAAATGCTAGAAGACACAGCCACTTTCTTTTATGTCTCCCCCTCTTCCTTCCTCACAGCTGGCATCTATTTCTCTCTGTCCTTTACCTCTGCTTCTCTCTGAATATCACTCCATGAGCACCTCTCTCATACAGTACCTTCTCTCCTTTCATTACCTTTCTCTTTCCCACCTCCTCTTAATTCCTCCACCCTCTGTCTGGCAGCACTGAACAGCCCAGTTCTTCTCAGCACCTCCCTACGATCCCCACAGGATGTTTGGCACCTCTGAGTCAGATGTTATATCTGTGCATGGAGAGTCCAGGGCAGAGAGTTGGTTTCCTTTCTGCCCTGGACTTAGGGATGGGGTTTAGCAGCATTTTATGAAATCTGCATCCAGTTCTGAATCCACCTACTGAATCAAATTCAAGTCAGGTACTTTGAGAGATCCTCAGTCGCACCTGTCTGTCTGCCTGTAGTATTCAGAGTAACCGCCTCCAGTGCTTGAATTAGTACTGAGTACTGACAAATTAGATTGTGCAGCATCAACACTTTCTAATCAACGTAGGTATGTACAGTACAGTATAATGTAGTTATTGTAAGTGCTGTGGAGAATAGGAGGCAGCCGTGGGAGTAGAATATGTAGTGGGGTTGGAAAAGAGTTCTACTCCAAAATAATCTGTTCAAAATTGTCCTCGCACAGCCTGGATGGTAGGGGTGCATCTTTTCACAAGTTATATACATTAATGAGAAATCTATACAAATTGATTTGTATTATGATTTTGTCCTTCCACCCACGAGTTTGTAATTTGTACCAGTATTTTAGAAATAATGATGTCAGTTCAGTTATATTTAAAATAGTTTGTCCCACATACAATGCAAACGTTCACCTCAACTGTTCATAAATCTAATGGCTGAAGTTCTCAAATGCAACCCCTGTTTCAGCTAATCAGTTCAAAATTAGATGAGATTACATCAAACGGCTCAGCTCTGTCTCTGTTACTGCTGTGTGGCATCGACTTTTGGCTGACTAGAAGACACATGGATTCATAGCTCAATGTACATTTAAAGCACATGCACACTGTACACACGCACGCAGCGCTCAGAGCAAGCACATGCCACGTGCCACTACTGTCCATAGCCACAATACACACACCCACACAGACACACATTCAGTACATGCACCCACATGTGCATTACAACAGCACTTAGCCAGCCAGTCAGCACTGGAGAAAAGCACCACCTCTCATGAATGCCATGCTGTGCCATGCCATGATTCATCACTTGGGGAATCAGCTGTGTAGGCAAGCAGAGTGCTGTGTGTGTGTGTGTGTGTGTGTGTGTGTGTGTGTGTGTGTGTGTGTGAGTAAGGCAGCTGCCTCTTGGGAGATTGATGGCAGGGGCAGGATGGAGACAATGAGCTGTGTTGCTGTATTTTTCCCTCCTCTTCTTGTTTTCTATCTGCTCTAGCTCTGTTTTCTCTCTTTCTCTGTAGCTCCCCTCATCTTTCTTTCCACTGGAGCAGCAGTGAACTGTCAGTACCCTCCCCTCCTCTTTCCAACCACCCTCTTCCCTTCCTCTCTTGCTCTGTCATTCATCCATCTTGGTATTCAGCAGTAAGGTTCATCACACTCCCCTTGAGGGGAAGGGGGGTAAGAACTCTATCTTGACTTTCCCCACAAACGGCATTAATCTCCTCATTATTACTACAACCACTCCAATTCCCTCCCTCTGACATCTGAGTCAAAGTTAAGCTGCAGCCCAGAAACAAAGATCTGACAGAAAAAGACAATTAAAGCCAACCCTCCTTTTATCAACTTCACTTAGCCTCTCTATTTAACTCCGGCCACACACAGTCACACAAACGTGCACACGCATTTAATATGCACATGCACGATGATATAGTGAGTGAGTTGGATGACTCACAAGCACTCATGTGTTTCCCGGTGAAACAAAACCTGTAATTTGGTTGCAGCTGGTACAAAGTGCATTAAGAAAGACGGTGTGATGCTGTTTCTTTCACTGCACAGTTGGAGAGAAACATGGCTGCTCTGGATAGATGAAGTACACAGGGTAGTGAGAGTAAGGGACAACTGTGCATGCAGTTATTTAGCTGGAGAAATTTAAAGCTGCATTTATAACTATTTTTATGGGTCTGTGTAATGTGAAAAAGCTCTGATAAACCCATTGTATCCTACCTGCTCAGTAGCAAGTAGCAGAGAGACACAGGTAGCCACTAGCTGGTGAGCACAGTGGAGAATTTAGCAGCTAAAGACTCTGATATTTGGCACAGAGTGAATATGGGACTCGGACTTAGACTTAGATTTGCTCTGTGTCCCCTGGATGTGTAAACAGGCAACTGTTTGCCAACATACTCACCAAACCAACTTTATAAGCAGTACAACACTTTTTCACCATAAATCTATTTATGAGCTTTGAAGATGAATTTCTAAATGTCATTGAGCCACCTTGTAAAAAAAATAAACATATACACCAGTGACAGAAAGTAGAAAGTACAATATTTGCATTTATTGCAAATTTCTCAAACTGTACAAAGATGATCATTATTGCTAAAATAATTTCATTAATTGATAAGTTGACATCTTTTATGATCAGTTTTAATGAATCGTTTAATGTCACACTATATGATCATCTCTGAGCAGCTGCCACTGACAGAAATGAACAAATTCCAGGACAATGATAATAGAGTCATTAGTCTGTGTTATTAACTTTGCTAACATTAGCTAACGTTAAGTAAGGCTGCAGCTGCAAACCTCTGAGTGGGCTGTTTAAACAATTTATCAAGCAAATATGCCTAAAATTTGTTGGTTCCAGCTTTGGACTGTTAGTCCAGCAAAACGCTGGAGATAATCACTTATTAGATTTTGGACATTTCATTGAACAGAAATATTGCGGACAGAATTTGTGCTGAAGCGTTCTGATATCATGAAGTCGACTGTGCAGCGACTTCACTGGAGGCTGCATAGTGAGGGTCCAGTCCTCTGAGGGGTATGATGATTCTTCTGCTTTGTAATTATGATACATAGCTCAGTGTGTTCTGGGTTTGTGGTTTTCATTAGTGATGCCGTAAATGTCTGCTGTGTTTTTATAGCCTGGGGAGGATCAGGTGGTGAAGAAGACCTTGCAATGCAAAACGATGCAACCACTCAACCTTGAAGTGGAAAGCAGCATCAGTCAGATCCCATCACACACACACACACACACACACACACACACACACACACACACACACACACCGCTGAGAGCTTCTGCTTCATGGTAAATTCATACATTAATGACAGCTGGAGCAGCTTGCATCTTTCTAGCGCTAGTGGCCCTGACTCTTGGCTCTCACTTTTGTCTTGTTCCTCCTGCATCTAAAGGCTTGTGTGTTTCATAGAACATCACGTCCTCCCCCAGTGTGTCTGTTCTGCTGTCATGCATTGACTAAAAGACAGACTGACAGTCGGACACACAGGCTTCTGCACACAAATGACTAAACTGAAAAATGATGGTACACCAAATATGCATGAAATGACAAATAATGCAAACAGAGCATCTGGAAGCTTCACTGTTACCTTATTAAATGTTTTTCAAATGCATTAATTTTGTGTTTTAAATTTGAGTTTTGGCTTCTTTTAAGTCAGATTAACTGTTCTTTATTTTTACATTGTACTGTTACACTGTTTAAAAAGATCTGTTAATTTTGAAAAAGGCAAAGCGTGAAACGACAAAGTTCAGGACTTGGGACTTTATAGCTAATACCTGTTTGTATCCAGCGCGCTAAACTACTTTTAGCATGAAACAAATCCCCACTGACCATGTGGATAGGAATTGGGCCATAATTCAAATGATTTTCAGCCTTGTGGTTCTAAGCCAATACAGTCTTTAGCTACTTCAGCCCTCCTGCAGGTTAGGAGGCACATGTACGCCTTATGAACAGAACAGTTTAAGATCAAAAATGGGGCATCTCTCTCTCGCTCTGTCCTTCCCTCTCTAACTCTCACACAGATACAAGGTAGCCATGTATGAGCAGTCTGCACACTTTGCTAAGAACGGCCATATGCAGCCATCAGAGTGTCAGAGACAGAGTGAGAGGCGGTGCTAAAAGACAGACAGGAGAACGACAGATGAGACTGTAACCAAGTGTGCCGGGGGAGCTGATGACATGCAACACTTGTGGAGGATAAAGCAAACAACTACAGCAGATTACAGCACAGCTGACAGGATGTACAAAGAACAGTGAGAGAAGAGAAGAATGAGAAAATGAATGAGTAGGAGAGATCAATGGAGGCTGACAGACTTAGATGCGTTGCGGGTTGGCCTGTACTTTGTTTGGAGGAAACGGGCAGAAGGGCCACATTCACCAGCCAATCATTACACAGCGACGCAGGTACAACATCACACTTGTTAAGGCAATCAACCCATCTGTTCCACTTCATATGTCTCACATGTACTGTAGCGTAGACCTGCACTGGAGGTCATCAATGAGGTGTTGAGAAAAGGTCTTAACATCAACTGCACAATAAAATAAGATGAAATGAGAAGAAGCACCTTGGTTTGTACCGTATCTCTAACATGAACTGTGAACTTCTTTAGTTGTGCAGAACAATAAGGAAGTGAGTGTATCATTGTCTATCTCTAGTTCACATTTCTCATGTCCAAACTGTAATTCTGTCTCACCAGTGTGAAAACTACAAGTCAGGGTCGTGAGCTCTGGGAAATTTGGAGAGAAGACTTGTCCCAGTGTGGAGAAATGTTGGGGAGAGTATGAAGAATCATGAATTCATTGTCTCCATTCTTTGTCTACATTTCATCTTGTTATTGGCTTGCAGTAATGACAGCAACCCACGCAAGCAGCAACACTACCTACCAGTGCAGGCTTTCCTACAGGAAACACGATGTGCCTGTACACTTTCTTGGACCCTGAAAAGATGTGATACTGTTTCAGTGAGACAAAGCAAAACGATTGGTCTGAACTCTAAGTTTTTAGGCCTAAATGTGCCTTAATTTTCTGGTGATTTAACAGGCATTAATGTGGATAGGACCAAGAGGTTGTAAATACAAAGCATTTGGAGTCTCCCCCACAAAGCCATTTATGTGTTGACCCCTTCATCTTTTGCATAACAAAACGATGAAGCACACAGAACACAAACAGAAACTGAGAGTGCTTCCCCTCAGTCGTGCTCAGCAGCTTATACGCCACCCTCTGACACTAGCTGCATTTCAGCCATATATTTATTGGAAATCTATGTGCTGTGCCAGGACACTGCTGCAAACACAAAGATTATCTCATAGATAAAACTATTCTTTGTATTCCTGGAGTCATTTTGGTGACAGTTTGTTAGTTAGACAGAGATGCAGGCTTCTTTGTTTTGAGAGATGTGACAGTGTTGTCAGTATGTCTGCCTCTGCTCTTCTTTTTCCCACTATGTATTTCATTTATTATAGCGTCACAGTGGCAGCAGGATTAGTGTTGCAAACACTTTCTGGAATGTCAACAACAAGTCATTTTCATGCCGCAATCTCATCACGTGAATTGATAATTTTAGATGCACCAGAGCGAGTTTATGCAGTCAAGCAAATGGGTAACCTGGTTTTTCCGAGACACAAAAAGAGTCATGTGAATTCCCAGCGAGCATGAAGCCTCCAGGCCCAAAATGGACTTTCTACCTCTTTCTAAACACTCAATAGCTCCAGTTTCTCTCTCACACACAAGGTCCTTTTCTCTTTTTACTATAACTCTGTGTTGGTGTTTTAGAGCCCCTCTGTTGCATAGATAGTTTTAGCTACTCTGGTCACACACACACACACACACACACACACACACACACACACCTACTGTGCACATTACTCTACATTATGCCTCCACAGTTGGCATGGTGTCTTGAGTGGGCAGAGAGGGTGAGTGGACACATTACACTGCAGTTACATCACATTCCTTCAGTCTCCTAAGCAACCAGGTGTCCTCTAACAACAAAAACAACATAACTCTGACCCTGTTACATCACCCTCCAGTTGTCACACAATGTTCAAGGTCCCATATTGAACAAAAAACACATTTCACTTCATCACAATCTTTCTGTGCTGCTGTGCAAAGTCTTGGTGGTGTATAGTGCAATCAGTAGGGAATGAAAACAGCAAGGACAGGGCAGTGGGAAGTGTGAGTTTGTTGCTTCTGAGACCTTTTTGCTTGAAAGAATATGGCTACAAGCGACTCATCTAAAGCCAAAACTCTGAGAGGAGAGCTTTGAGTGCAGGTGGGCCGCCCATGGATGTTTCCAAAGCAGGAGAAAAGAGAGAATCAGCGGCCACTGCCTTGGCCCAGATTTTATACTACTGTTATGTAAAAAATATGACAAAGGAAAGGCTGAGAAACCAGCTGGAACAAAACAGGTGAAAATATAATATAATTTATAGTCAGTGTGTTTGTCCACTTTGTCGTTGAATTGGAAGTTTGTTTTTAAGCAAATTTCTCTGGGTGATAAAATTGTATTAATGTACTGCTATTGAACTGGATTAAAAGAAAAACGTGAAGCTACAGCCAGCAGACAGTTTAGCTTAGCATAAAGACTGGAAACAGGAAAGCATCTGGCCTGGCTCAGTCCAAAGGTGACACGGTTTCCCTGTCAGCACCTCTAAATCTCACTAACAAACATGTTATATCTTGCTTGTTTAATAAGTAGATTACTCAATAAGAAAGTGAAACTGTTGAACTATCTGTCTCTGTTCGTGTTTCTTGTTCTGTTGAACTTTTTCTTTTAGACATGATGACACCATGTCCCTTATAAATAAGACCCACATTGTAGGAAACTGAGATCTCTCTTTTACTTTTCCCTTTTCAGCCATTTAGACTCAGGCTACAGGACTCGCGCTGAATGGCAGCAACATCAAAAGTAGGAAATATATGATACTGAATGCAATAGAGAAGAAGAAAACAGAGGAAGTGTGTGTGTGTGTGTGTACTCCTACGTCCATTGGCATTGGCATTGCTATCTCCTGAAGGAGGAAGACGAAACGATCAAAGCTTTGATGGGGCACAGAAATGTCCTCCAGGTGTAACTGGCCATGCAGCATCTTGCACTGTGCCACACACTAAATCTAATCAGGGAAATTTGGCTTGTGCTGGCTGGACAGGATCATAAGGCTCAGGGGAACTGTCTGTCTGCCACAGGCTGGACATTAGCTGCTATTTGTTTTAGCAAATGTACTTTAAAAAGAGCCTTTCGTGTCTATTCTTACGCCAGTGAGCCTCAAGACATTTCGGTACCTCAGTCACCAGTTTTGACTGATGAGCATCTTTTGTAAATAATCATAATCTCCTGCACTCTAAGAAATGAAATGTTACATTATGAAATGTCATGGGGGTGACTGTGGTTCAGTGGGTAGAGCAGTCTTCTCCCAACTGGAAAGTCGGAGGTTCAAATCACGGTACCTGCGGTCCACATATCCTTGGGCAAGACACAGAACCCCCAAATTGCCCGTGATGGTTAGAGCCATCGGTGTGAATTGGCGCCGCAGATGGCTGCCTCGGTTCTGCACTAGAAACAAATTCCTTCCTTCCTTGTAACATACTTGGCCAAATAAAAGGTGATTGTTGTTATTATTTAGGACCATTCTTACTTACAGAGCTGCTACAGCTCTGACATACTCTCAGGATGTCTGGTGTGCACGCTGTCTGAGCTCAGTACACATCATCTCTTTTGGATGTTGGTCTGGGCTCTGACTGGACCATACCATTCTGCAGTACAGTGCCTTGCGAAAGTATTCGGCCCCCTTGAACTTTGCGACCTTTTGCCACATTTCAGGCTTCAAACATAAAGATATAAAACTGTAATTTTTTGTGAAGAATCAACAACAAGTGGGACACAATCATGAAGTGGAACGAAATTTATTGGATATTTCAAACGTTTTTAACAAATAAAAAACTGAAAAATTGGGCGTGCAAAATTATTCAGCCCCTTTACTTTCAGTGCAGCAAACTCTCTCCAGAAGTTCAGTGAGGATCTCTGAATGATCCAATGTTGACCTAAATGACAAAGGATGATAAATAGAATCCACCTGTGTGTAATCAAGTCTCCATATAAATGCACCTGCACTGTGATAGTCTCAGAGGTCCGTTTAAAGCGCAGAGAGCATCATGAAGAACAAGGAACACACCAGGCAGGTCCGAGATACTGTTGTGGAGAAGTTTAAAGCCGGATTTGGATACAAAAAGATTTCCCAAGCTTTAAACATCCCAAGGAGCACTGTGCAAGTGATAATATTGAAATGGAAGGAGTATCAGACCACTGCAAATCTACCAAGACCTGGCCGTCCCTCTAAACTTTCAGCTCATACAAGGAGAAGACTGATCAGAGATGCAGCCAAGAGGCCCATGATCACTCTGGATGAACTGCAGAGATCTACAGCTGAGGTGGGAGACTCTGTCCATAGGACAACAATCAGTCGTATACTGCACAAATCTGGCCTTTATGGAAGAGTGGCAAGAAGAAAGCCATTTCTTAAAGATATCCATAAAAAGTGTTGTTTAAAGTTTGCCACAAGCCACCTGGGAGACACACCAAACATGTGGAAGAAGGTGCTCTGGTCAGATGAAACCAAAATCGAACTTTTTGGCAACAATGCAAAACGTTATGTTTGGCGTAAAAGCAACACAGCTCATCACCCTGAACACTCCATCCCCACTGTCAAACATGGTGGTGGCAGCATCATGGTTTGGGGCTGCTTTTCTTCAGCAGGGACAGGGAAGATGGTTCAAATTGATGGGAAGATGGATGGAGCCAAATACAGGACCATTCTGGAAGGAAACCTGATGGAGTCTGCAAAAGACCTGAGACTGGGACGGAGATTTGTCTTCCAACAAGACAATGATCCAAAACATAAAGCAAAATCTACAATGGAATGGTTCACAACTAAACATATCCAGGTGTTAGAATGGCCAAGTCAAAGTCCAGACCTGAATCCAATCGAGAATCTGTGGAAAGAACTGACAACTGCTGTTCACAAACGCTCTCCATCCAACCTCACTGAGCTCGAGCTGTTTTGCAAGGAGGCATGGGCAAAAATTTCAGTCTCTCGATGTGCAAAACTGATAGAGACATACCCCAAGCGATTTACAGCTGTAATCGCAGCAAAAGGTGGCGCTACAACGTATTAACTTAAGGGGGTTGAATAATTTTGCACGCCCAATTTTTCAGTTTTTTATTTGTTAAAAACGTTTGAAATATCCAATAAATTTCGTTCCACTTCATGATTGTGTCCCACTTGTTGTTGATTCTTCACAAAAAATTACAGTTTTATATCTTTATGTTTGAAGCCTGAAATGTGGCAAAAGGTCGCAAAGTTCAAGGGGGCCGAATACTTTCGCAAGGCACTGTAGATTTACTATAATGTTTAGGATCCTTGTCATGCTTCATCAGGTAACGTGTACTGAGCTTCAGGCACCAAGACATTGTCCTGGTTCCTTGATAAACTTGGGGAGTCATTTTCCTCTCAATGATGGCAGCTGTCGCTGTCCAGCCCCATGTTATTATGCTTCCTCTACAGTACTTCACCTTTGGGCTGATGTTTTCATGGTAGCAAGCAATGCCTTTTAAATGCTATATGTACTTCTTCCCAAACAATTCACAGTCAGGATGATGAGAATACTCGAAGTCTCCGGTACCAGAATATATTATTATCTTGCAAAACTATGCAAGGGTATGCAGGGCTTCTGCTCTCCCTCTTCGTGTAATGATTCGATCTGTAAGTAGCTTAGACAAACAGCCACATTTATGAACTGTATATGAACATAAACATAGGATAAGTGGGTGGACTCAGAGAGAGAGCAGAGCCAGGGGCATGGAACACAGAAAACGAGAGTGAAAAAGCAGGAAAGACATTGGAAGAAAATGGAATAGGTTTTGCATACATTAACTATCTGTGAATTATGTCAGTGCTGTTTCTAGGCAGGACACGTCATCATCATGTATGTGTGCACGTGGTCTCGTGTGTGCTGCCCACCGGTGATGATACTGCAGAGTGAGATAAATGACCTCCTGTTCTTATGTCTCAGCCCAGCTCTCAGGGGCTCAGTGGAAACTACAGCATTATTGAGCTGGAGAGTGAACAGAGTGGGTTATTAATGCAACATCAGAGTGCAACATTTACTGTAACATTTGTAAATGTTGTTGTGGTGCTAAAATCAAACCTTTCAATGTGCAGGTAAACAACTGACATATATACAATGGACACAGCATCACCACTTTCCTCTACTATGCAAAAACTATCCAAAATAAGGTGAATACGGCAGCCAATCCCGGCCGGCAATCGGGCGAAGGTGGGGTACACCCTGGACAGGTCATGCTAACTAGCAAGTACAGCAAAATGTTTACCATATTCTTATTTTAGTATCTTAGTAGGCACGGGCTAATTAGCACTAAGCACAAAGTACAGCCAAGGCTGATGGGATTGTGATTTGTTTTGCTGAGGGCACAAGATGAAAAGTGAAGGGGTTACCAAAATTCTTACAGTTCATTTTGAGGTGGACGAAAATGTGAAAACTAAATTTTATGTCAAGACACTGAATGGTTGTTGAAATATTGTCCTCCAAACCACAAAAGTTAACCTCATGGTGGTGCTTGAGGAAAGGTCTGGGGATCAATAAAGCCATGTGATATATGGGTATCTGTACAAAATGTTATGGCAACCTCTCCAATAGTTGTTGGGATATTTCAAACAGAAAGTGGTGGACTGACGGACAGAAACCTCAGAGACATCTAAAATGTTTCCATTTCAATGAACAGTGCAGACACTGAGTGTTTGGCTTAAGTATTTAAACAAATGGCATCAGACATAGAAGATACAGTATGCGATGCACATAATGTGACTCTAGGCCCCAATTAAAAAACAATTATTCTTTAGGTGCTTGTTGGATCATAAACACTATTTATTCTCTCAACAACAAGCAATTGAAAACTGATTTACCAGAGATTTATTCATTGATGCTGAACGTGTCTTCTTGTGACACAGGTGAGAGCGACTGTTAACACCCTCGATGAAGCTGCCAGAACATCTGATCCAGACTGTGCAACTTCATGATAAATGAAACAGACAGGTGCTCACTGTGCTCACTGTGTGCGCCATCTTGGTGTAGCTAAAAAAAAAAAGGAAATAAAGCCACGGTATTTGCGTTATATCAAATCTAATCCGGCTTTGAAAGCCGGCCTGAAAAAAGACAACCCTTAAATATGAGCAGTTCTGCACTGAGAGCTAAGACCAGGGTTTCTAAACAAAAAAAAAAAATCATGCATGCACTCTCAGCTCTAATGCTCTAAATCTATAAGGACACTCAGCTTCAGGAAATGAAACAACATAGGGAACATTTATTTTCACTCGACTGTCCTCACAGTTACAATGCCCAAAACAGCATATGTTTGCATTTAATGACCAGGGCCTCTTGTGTAAATTGCTACCCAAAAATAACATGGCATTGTTATAGTACTGGAGACGTCATACGGAGGAGGTTTGAGGTGGATGGATGAGTCAGCAAAGCCTGTGACGTTGGCACAGAAGACCGATGCTTCTTTCCCATTTCCCAATAACAAGCAATATTGGTTCCCTAGTATTGGTTTCCCTATCCTTTAAGAAGAACTCCACTACCTCGAAGTCTCTTTATAGGTCTTGAGGAGTGCTACTGCATATGTGAAAAGAGCTGTAGAAATCCTTTTGTGGCTCCAGAAGGAGTCTGTGAAGCTTGATAAATGGCTCAGGCTGAACGCTACAAATCTGGAGCGCACTACTCATCTCTGCTTGAGGCCAGTGGCTCTAGGCTGTAGCACACACACACCCAAATTTCCAACCAAACTGACAGCAGTGAAGTTGAATTGTGGGTAATATAGGTACCAGGTTTTGACAAGGAAGAATAATGTATGGAGTAAAAATAACATCTCTGCATCTGCTGCTTTTAAGCTATTCATCTTGAATTGCACAGTATCACAGAAGTGCACTGCTAACTCAGCAGAGCGCTCTTTTAACCATGTAGTTGTTAACACTAACCAAATCTTGACTCTAGCTCAGAAAGCTGAAAAAAAGGCCATATGAATAACTTTTACTTGTTGTGAGTGGATAGTATTATATTGTTTTTTATTTTTAATGCACAGCAGCAACATGGAGTCAGCAGAGAGATGACCAGTGTGACATAATTTAGCTTTTATGGCACAGATACATTTATATAATATAGCTTTCATACAAAAATTTAAATCTGAAAATTCAAATAAGTCTGTCTTTATTCAGTTATTTATGAGACACAGAAATAATGACATAAACAATAAATTGAGCTTTGCCCTGTATGTAAATTTGTCATCAAAAGCATGTTTGGGAGATTTTTTTTTATATTTACATGCATATCAGGATTTATTAACTAATCTGCAGAAAAAAAACTATTTCAGGGCTCTGCAGAGTTGCCATAAGAAGCTGAAACTATCTCAAGCTGCTGCTTTCTTGACATGTACTTTCTTGCAATATTGTTCTATAAACAAAGAGTTTTGTGGTTTGATGTAATGATTGTGGTTTTCCAGGTTGAGTAATATTTTCCAGAACATTAACCAAGCTGTGCCAAAAGCAACTGCTTCCACTGTGGCTCCCATTTGCTTCTGCAAGTTAATCCATTCAACAGAGAAAAACACTTAGTCTGATCAATTGAAAGTGCCAATGTTCTCAGTCTGACTGCGTCACTGACTGCCCCCTCCTACTCCAAGCTCACACACACACACACACACACACACACACACACACACACACACACACACACACACACACACACACACACACACACACACACACACACACACACACATACACACACACACACACTGTTTTGACACACTGCAGGAGTTGTTGCAGAGCAACTTTCCTGAAGGTCACAGCTCCAAAACACTAAAATAAACTCCACAAATTAAACAACCAGGGAGTGTCTTTGATTGAGAATTGTTAGTGATGACGGTGCTGAACTGTGACACATTCTCCTGTAAAGCCTTTGTAAAACTAAATTAACAAATCTGATATAACGTATTTTGCATTGTACTGGGACAGTGTCCTTGGTAGAAATAAAAAAATTTTCCAAACAAAATCAGACTGAGAGGCCATTTCCTGATGAGTATGAAATCGCTGGACTACTCTAATGTCATTTTACAGCAGAAACACAGCATCAACAGCACTCATCAGCACAAAATATGGGATCAGAGGAATGGTTCTGAAATGGATTAAAAGTTATTTGACACAGAGGCGTCAATTTGTGAAGTTGGGTGAATATCAATTGAGTGAGCTGGATATTGTATGTGGAGTGCCTCAGGGTTCTGTTTTGGGACCTAAATTATTTATATTATACATTAATGATATATGCAAGGTTTCTGATTTAGTGAAAGTGGTTTTGTTTGCTGATGACACTACCATATGGGCACCGGGTGAAAACCTACAGCAACTCTCTGGAC
>NW_018127947.1:312662-336726 GCF_001952655.1 Monopterus albus | reverse complement strand
AAAAAAGATTTTGTATTTCTATAAGTGGGGTAAAACTATGGAATAATTTAAGTGTGGACATAAAAAATAGTAATAGAATTGATGAGTTTAAACATAAATATAAAGGTATGTGTCAATCAAGATATATGCAAGAACAGGTTTAATGATTAATTAGATGGAACATTGTGGGTGTGGTGTATGAATGTTAACACTTTGTAATAATTCTTTAGTATATTACTTGTGTGGTGTAGAAGATAATTATTTATGTAGAGATACTGCTTGCAAACCAATGATGTAAGATGATGTCATGGGGTAGGACTGGATAAGTCTGACTTCTTCCTACTCCATTCAAGCATGTACTAGGTATAAGCAAATTGATATTGGATTAGCATTTGTTGGATATGTGTAAAATTATGTGTGTTGATATATCAACTGTCTTTACCTGCTTGAAAGAAAGAATAAATCAAATCAAAACAGAATATATTATGTAACAGCTTCAAACAGTGCAGCTTGCTGCGATCCAACTTGAACTGTTAGGGGGAAAAGCATGATTAATGGGGCAAGAAACCGGCAAAACAAGCCCAGACCCATGAGAGACTGCTCAGTGGCTGTGTGAATGGTGATTAGCAGGTAGGCTAAAGCCATGATTCACTTCCATAAATTAACTCGGGCTGACAGGACCCCCTGGGAATGGACAAGAGGGGTGGGCTTTAAATGGAGTAGTCGTAATCAGCTGAAGTCTGAACACCAGTAAGATCTGGCTCTGCAGATGGAGGGCAGGCAAAAAAAAAGTTCCTAATGTGGCCTATTAACCCCTCCTACAGGCCACTGCAGAGACAATGACTGACTGACTGACAGTTTGGCATGGAGCTAATCATCAGGTCTGTCTGTGCAGGCGAATAACACATTCCTCTTTTACCCTCCGCGTTCCCCTTTTGCCTCTGTGAGTCCAGTGACGATAAGCCTTCTGCATGTCGTTGTGCACTCTGAATCCTTGCCTGGTTTTCTTTGAGGATGATAACAGAGCCTCTTAAAGCCTTACTTCATACACAAACCCTGTGTGTTTATCAAGGAAGGACCAGAGACTTGCCACTATGATCTGAAGCATCTTTATCACGATATTCAGTGCAATTACATCCATGTGCAAGGTTTTCAAGCATAAGCAGAAAGGAGAGCAATGTCTTCCAGGCCCTTTTCCACTTGTATGTATTCATACTTAAAGCTACAGTATGTGATTTTTCAAACATTTTCATTGTAGAAGTCTGCTCCAAAACTTGTCTCAATGTGGAGAGGTGCTGTCAAAGCCCCCTGTGATCCAGAACAGCACTGGCAGCAGTGAAGAAGTTTAGCTTCTGAAAGGTTTTGAGCAGGACTGACCTCTCTAACCAATCAGAGATTTTCAATTATTTCTACTTGATCAGTGAGTTTTGTTGCATTCTCATTCATCGTATTTTCATAAAGGTAAATATCTGAAGAGCTGGGCAGAGCATGTTGGATGGACTGCACACTTTCATGTTTAATGTAATCTTGGTCCATCCATCCATCCAGCACTGGCTGGAGCCAATCCCAGCTAGCACTGGGTGAGAGGTGGGCTACACCCTGGACAGGTCTACAGTCTTGATAATCCCCTGAATTTATAGTGTCATCATTAGATCAGAATTGTACTTAGCACTGTCACTTTTAGCAAGCTGACATTAGCTCAAAACACAGCTGAGCTTAAGACTTAATGACAGCTTTTCAGATCAGACACTATGCTGAGCATTACTGCAAAAATCATATTGAATTGATATGTTTGCCTTTATTCTGACTTCAGCCATTTAATCTAAACCTTCCAGCAGATATTCAGCCCAGTTACATCCACATGTAAGCATTTCTATTATAAGCAAGCAGGGCCAACAGTGTCTCTCGTTTTTCTCTTCTGTTGCATTTATTTATACCGAGCCTGATATACAGTAGAGTGTTTGTGTTTTCAAGCCAGAAATACTTTACAACATGGTCCAACAGCCCACGAGCAGCCCGTTCCCTTCCTCTAATATTGTTTTTCTGCAACCAGGCCAGAATTAGATTTTGGCATGAAATAATGACACCATTTCAAATTTAAACCAACAAAACTATTGGCCTAAAATTCCTACATATCCTTACAGGGTATTCTTTTTTCATTTTTGCTGTGTAGAACACTGCATGTTTTATAGCCTGTTTATATTATCAGACTATGAAGCTTACAACTAGTTATTAGAGCAAATTCCGAGGGCAGAATCCGGTGCAAGTTCAGCTGGCCAGAAGATCTGATAAGACTGTTGTGTCTCTTTCTTGTGACCCACTAGTATGCAGTGATAAAAGCAGGTCAGACGACAACAGGCTACATCTGCTGACCGCTGTCCGTCAGCACAGAGCTGAAGTTGCATTGCTCTGCGCGCTGCCGCTGCTGCCACGGCTCCTCTGGAGGTGTCGGTATGCATCAGCTGTGGTCACTGCACACCGACCGCACGCACAGTAAATAAACACAGCAGCTGATGATTTGTGATCTAACATGTACGTGTTTGGCCCGTTTCAAAACACGGCTGTGCTCTGTTGGTGCGATGACCCTAACATGGCTGTTAGACATCGAGTTTGCTCTGCATCTCCAGCGCACATTGCATCCGCCACATATGAAACACAGTGCACGGATTTGATAAAGAGGATAACTCACGCGCTCCCGTTGATCGATCCATAGATGCCATCGCTCAGGAGGTTGGGAGGCGGGGGGCAGAGCACCCCCCCAAAACGCTCTCTTTCACGATGTGTCCAGCGCCCGGTAACAGCCTGCTGGCCGCTGCTCCGCTCCTCTTGTGCTCCTGTGGCAGAGACGAGCACGCCTCCTGTAGCTGCTACTGTGCAAGACTGAGCATCACACCGCACATCGTGGAGCTCCACTAGTGTGGGATGATGATGTCGCGGGAATAGGAGCGCCAGCCTCTCCTTTTAACGAGAACATCTATGTCTCCTGCCTGAGTCACCCTGCATTAAGAGCCAGAACCAAGGCAACGGATCTCTGAGCAACCTGAAGAAAAGATCACGCATCTAATAATCCTACTAATATTTGCACCTTAGGTTTTCAGATAATCCTACCCCACACATAGGGTCCCCAGGTGTCCTTATAGAGTTTCTAAACAATAGAGGGAATAAGATAAAAGCAGCACATAACCAGGCTGAGGAGTATTTATAGCACAGGCTTTATGCAAACAGTTCAACAGCTTACATTTAAAGCCACATGGCTCCACCATTGGCTATATCCTCTATATATGAAATCTCTTCACACCTTCTGTTTGTGAAGAAAAAGCATCTGTATGTGGCTAGAATTGGCACCGCTGCCAAACTACATAAAGAAGAGAGTGTTAGGAACTGGACACAGTTTTAAAATAGACTCATCAGGGTTTTATGTCCTTTATATGAATTATTGGTAACAATGGCCTGCTTTTTGTCATGCACCTAACCTGCGCAAAGAAACTGGTTAACTGAGTGTTTTATCAGTGAGCCTTTTAAATTGCACTAATGCCTTGGAAATGGGGTGTAAAAGTCACTGGTTTTCATTTTCATGTTGATACTGAATAAAAAACATGTAGCTACATTTGCATTAGTACCTCGCGGTGCTATACTACTGTAACTTTGTCAGTGATTATGCTCATGCCAGTGTGTCCCACCTGGATGCTACTGTTTTTTTAAATTGTTATATTGTTTTAGACTTTAATATGTAAATAATTTTGTAATACTTGTCCAGATGGCCTGGTATTATAGTGATTTTCTTAAGGCCCAGTGAGCACGACTGTTGTCGTTATACTCTACTTCATCCAAGAAAAAAAGCTTGTGGGTGTTCAAGCCACACAAAGAGACTTTAAGGAGCTCTAGGGCCTGATGATCTGACATTTTTAAAGTTGTCCTGAAGTTACTGATTCATTCATATTCTTCAGTCTGATTCTCACATGGAACTGAAACCAATCCAACACACAGAAGAGACAGAAGAAAAAGAAAACTGATTCCTGAAAATAAAATATATAGGCAATAGATTTATCTGCTGTAAAATTAATTTAGCCACAAAGCAAGTCATCAGTAAAGGACATAATAATTTGAAGGGTGACAGTAACTGATAAAGCTTTAGGCAAATGAAAAGTAAATTGCAAAAATAAACAAAATGACATATAACAGCTAACTGCTGCTCCTTTCATCCCAAACAAGGAAGCTCCTGAAGCTTGACATGATCAGTCCAATTGTTCATTCCAGACCAGTATTTAAGTTGTCTTTCTTTCATCTTTTGTTCCCCCCGCACTGTTTTCATTAGTCATCGTCGGCAGTTCTTAAATGATTATAATGACCATGTAAAATGTAAAAGCTCCATTGATATTCTTGGTTGGAGGAACATCTTTTCTAATCCGTATTCACGTAGCACTGCTATTATAAGTTGTTTCATGAATAGTAGTTAAACACATTGTGAATGTTGTAATGATTACATTTACCAGACAAATTGAAGAAATGCAATGGAATTGATTAATATTTAATGCATTTGTATCTTCAAACTAGATTATTAGCAGGAACATGTTACAATAGAGTTCAGTAAGAATTGCATTTGATTTTAACTTTAATCAGGGGGAGACTTTTGTTATGAAAAAGTGAATCACTGGCATTTAAAGTTTCTAATTTAAGTGACCCCAGTTAGGCCTGATGAGCAATCACTAGCTCCCCCTTGCCTGCAGCAAGAGGAAATTTCCACTGGAGTTGTTGTTGTCCAGTTGCTCACTCTTCAACCGGTTCGGCACTGACAGGATGCCTGAAATGCCTTGCTGTTTGTTCTCTGTGAGGAATAGGAGCTGACTGCTGGCAGGAACATAGGCTGATGGAGAGTGGAAAAGTATCAAGGGTAACCAACAACGACCCCCCCACACCCTCACCTTTGACCAGATAAACACGCTCCACTAGATGTGTCTCTAGGGCCAGTTTTAACAAAAGGTAGTACTCTGGTAATGTCAAGTGGACCACAGATATCACCAATGTTCTGTCAAATGAAACTGAACATCATAAGATGAAACAAGATTAAATCCTGTTAGACACTGAATGCGGCTGATGCAGTACAACAAACATTAAACAGCCAAACAACTGACACTTAAAAATAACATGACTAATACTTGTTTTGATATCATCTGGCAGAGGGGGAGCTTGTTATCTGCTGTGAGCTGGCAAAGCTGAATTGAGTCGTGATTTTTTGTGGTGCAGTTTTCTGACAATCCACTGCAGTTTGGTTACATGTAAAGTCTCAGCTGGTTGAACCTCCAGTTCAGTCTCCTGCTTTCTGTGAACATGCTTTAAAACAACTGAAATCTAAATGTAGTTATGCTTATTTATGTATGTTCTGCTTCTGTTGTCAGATTATTTGATTACAGCTTATAGATGTTACATTTTCCTCAGGTAAATAGCTTCTCTTACATTGCTACACAGAGCTATTAGTAAATAAATATTGAACAGAATAACTGTTATAGCTATGTATATAGCTCATCTACACTGACATTTAAAATGATTCACCAGACTTTGTTTTGCCCCTGTACAGGAAAACATGTTGTTTTCAGATTTATCCACTCTGGAGCTTTTGAAGAAGCATTTTTATGATCTCACAAGTGTTGGTTTGGTATAGCTGAATGCTAACATGGATTTACTCCCACATAAACCTACATAAGACCCGGGTCCTTAGCGAGCAAAAGAACACTCTGTAACTGCAAACACAAGCTTGATGCATGGGAAAGAAAGGGTTAAAGCCTGATTAAAGCCACACATTTTTAAATAACACATGACAAAGGAAGCACTGTAAGAGATTATTAGTAATGATGTCTTTGATCAGCAAGAAAACAAAACCTGAATCACTGTGGTGTACAAAGGTCACAGGTGTAAGTGATGGTAAGCATGCAAGTAGTTATCAATTTAACCTATGCAGCTCCACACATTTTTATTCTATATGTCAACTTTTAACTTAATAATGTGATATTTTACTCAGCCATGATTTATTTAGAAGATGAATCAATGTTATAAAAATTGCAATAGTAAAGAAGAGGAGAAGCTCATTTTCCCTGTGGTTGCAGTCTCCTGTATACACGACTTGAGTTAAGGACCTTAACATATTTGTTTAAATAGCTGGTCGATTAGCGTCTGCTCTTTAAAACACCTTTTACATAATCAAAGCAGAAGATAACAGTCCGCTGAGGGAGAGTCCAAAATGGGATTACCCAAACAGAGTAAACCCGCCCCCGAGAGATTCCTATTGGCCAGTCGTGAACGTAAACAGAGAACCCCGCCTTTTTATTGGCTGCAACTCGCTACTTTCCAGCGTTCGCCCCCTGAGCTTTCACTCACAGGTTCGGTCGGTGTGAAGTGGAGTTCCGCCGCCAGAGCGAGACTCCACACAGTCGCGATGAAGTTCGTCAGGTTTATAATGAGAAGTGCCGCTGCAGTCAGTGTGCCCAAACACATCGAGCATTTCGCTAAATTCTCTCCTTCGCCGCTCTCCATCAAGCAGTTTCTCGATTTCGGTGAGTCTTGATCTCCGTTCGGGGGTGGGGGGGTTGATCTGTAACATTATACATCTGACCAGTAATGTATGCAGTGACGATGCATAGGCAATGTGCTAAATTTACCATGCAGGTCTGAGCATCTGTTCTGTCAAGGGTTTGGCAGAGGAGCTGCGTGCACCGTGCTCATAGTGCGGAGCGTTGCATCAGCTGTAGTCAGGCCCGTTTGCACTGTCTGGCCCCACAAACCAAAAGCAGAGTTGCATTCCTCTTAAAATGCGGGTTTCATTTACATAGAGAAAACACGATGATGGACACCCGTGAAACCATGCAAATTCTGTAGGAGCAAATCTGATGAACACAGCTATTATGGCTGTTTACAGAGCATAATGCCTAAAACACTATGCACCTATCCACTTAGGTTGAAATGTGAAAGAGTTTATAAGTGAATTTTTTCAAATTGCTTGTTTTGTTCAACCAACAGAACAAAGTTCTAGTGCTCAGATCAATTTCCTGACTCCTCATCCTGCTTGTTTTCGGTGTTGATTCAGGATCCACCAATGCCTGTGAGAAGACGTCCTTTGTCTTTCTCAGACAGGAGCTTCCTGTCAGACTTTGCAACATAATGAAGGAAATTAACCTCTTGCCTGATGAACTGCTCACAACCCCATCTGTGCAGATGGTGCACAGCTGGTAAGTCCGACCGGGAAAACGCTATTGTTGTGTTCTACTGTAAGTTGCATAACATCTTAACAGTGGCTCTGTTCTTTTGATTAAACAGAAAACAAAATACCACATTATGTAGATTTGTCTCAGTGGTAAACCATTAAAATGCTGTCAGACGTGATCCCGAGATTACTGAGAAGGTAACCGCCACAGCTGCTGACTTGTTTATTGCCAAGTAGTGGCACAGAAAAACACAGACAACCTTTGGCCTAGTTATGCTCGGTCCAACCAGCTTCGTGCGAGGCGGAGCCGCAGCTGTGAACTTTACTCCAGATTCACGTCACATGTCACGTGACCTAGCTTTCAGCTGCCTTGCTCTTTTCTTCTTGGTGATGAATGCAAAAATATGCTTATAAGGATTAAAAGACAGCATTTTCCAAACTTATACGATTCCTTCAGACTCACTCAGCTGCTTGTCTTGCATTTTGCAACATAGGTTTATGTGTATAAATGTACTTATTTATGATTTTCTCAGGTACATCCAGAGTCTAATGGAGATCCTTGAATTCCTGGACAAGAATCCTGATGATCACAAAGTCCTGGGAGAGTAAGTTTCTAATATTTGCCATGCTAAGCTGTTGAACAGTGGCCGTGTTTCATCTTTTATCCCTTTTGTTACAGTTTGGAGATTTTATGCATAAATACTAACTTAGTTTAGGTGACGGTGACACCTGTGAGCTCGGTCGCTGAGGTTGTTAATTTCATCTCAATTTCAGACTCTGCTCGAACATGTGCCGTTCTTGGTTTAGACATGGTTATTGTGGTGATATTTGCAGTAGGAGAGTTGCTAAACTTGGTTATAGCTCAGATTTCCTCTCATTCATGTCTAAGTGAAACTGGGCGAGACCATGGATGTATTATAACAGGAAAAGGAAGATGTGTGGACTTTTTTTGTTTGTTTGTTTTAGCTTTGATACAGTGTCCAGATGTTTAATTATCTTGGCTCTTTGGATCCTTGTGTTTAACCTGGCCCCAGAGTTCCTGACAGCTGGATGCTCTTCTTCTACAACCTTTCTCTGCAGGTTTGTTGATGCCTTAGTTACCATCAGAAACAGGCACAACGACGTCGTGACCACCATGGCCCAGGGTGTCATTGAGTACAAAGAGACCTTCCCCCAGGATTCGGCCACTAACCAGAACATCCAATACTTTCTGGACCGCTTCTACATGAGCCGTATCTCAATTCGCATGCTGATCAACCAGCACAGTGAGTAATAAATCAATTGCTGTGCTTCAATTCAGGGGCTGCGTCCTTTGAAGCACACCGTGCCTTTGTAACCACTGTAGACCATGAGGACCGAACTAAAGCGTCCTGGTCTATGGAGGATTTCCTATTTACTTTAGCAAAGAATCTTGGGACAGGGTGGGTCTTGAAGGATCCACCAGCTGGACCCTTCTTTGCCTGGGGAAAGAAGGAGCTGTGGGAACGGGACGGCCTTAACGCCACACTGTGACACCATCTGTTTTTGAAGGATCCCCTGAATTGGGACAAAGTGTCTGTCTTTGCTGCTCTTCATCATTCACCGTGTGGAAAGTTGGATTTTATGTTGAATTTCATGGCTCTGTGAGCCAAGAACTGGGACAGGGTATCGTGTGCGATTAAAGAAGGCTTTTATTGTTGTTCACATTATTCCTGGGTTGTCAGGATGCAGTTGGTGCAGCTGGTGATACTTTGTGACTTAACATGAATCATTTGCTGCAGTTATTGTCTGGAAAACCAACATGTAGCGATTTCATATTTTCCAATGTGGACTGTACACAAATCATTGTCAAAGCTTAGTTATTGTCCTCACAATGCGTCTGAAATGACTGTCATCACACCAGGCTGTGTCACATTGTTGTGCTCATTCTGCTCACTGTCAGTTACTTCACATCCACATAAGTCAACCCTTCAGGCTGTGTCACACTGTTGTGCTCATTCTGCTCATTGTCAGTTACTTCACATCCACAGGGGAAAATAAGTCAACCCTTCAAAGAATGTCGCTTTCCAAACTTTATTGTCACACACGCACTACAGATGTGGGATTTCATTGCTAACCTCACGAGAGTCAAGCAACATCATAAAATTTAAATCAGTGAGGAAATGGTACCATAACTACTGCACAGCATTCACTACAGAAGTACTGGGGTGTTGACACCTGTAGACAGAAGTAAATAAGATATAAAGTACTGGAATTTACATTGGTTATCCATCTTTTACTCGGTACTAATTAGGTGTAGATGGTAGAGTTGGTTTAATCCCACTGTCCTCCTGGAAAAACAAAATTTATCTTCTGTCATTTATTGCATCGATTTTACATTTTTTTTAAATTATGTTCCTAAATCTTGTACACAATACCCTCGGAGGCCTGAACAGCAGGGCTTCCTGCTTGAAGATGAGTTTGTGCTGTTAAGAGTCCCCCCCTATCTTCACAGGCTCTGTAATTCAGTATACTGTGTACTTCTTCTTATTAATGCTGCATTATTTCTTATTTTATTCTTGAGCTTTGCTGATGACCCAGTAGTTACAGATGCTTTCTGATGCTCTTATCTTGGCATGTTTTGTTCTCTGCAGCTCTTGTTTTCGATGGCACCACCAACCCTGTGCACCCCAGCATAATAGGCAGCATTGACTCTCACTGTCAAGTCGGAGATGTCATCCAGGGTAAATATGAATTAAACAGGATTTGATTATATTTGGACTTAAAGTGGGCTGGATGAATTAGGCTTTAGTTGCTGAAGTTGCCCTCTGATGGGCTCAAAACTACTGTTTTGATATACTGACGTGATATATTGTAAAAAAAACAACAACCTTCAGTTACTGTTTTTAATGTTTTCTGTTCATAATTGTATTTGCAATACATAAACACTTACACTTGTTTTGGGGATTAATGATCACTACTGACAGTATTGTCTGTCTTCTTTTCCTCAGATGCCTTCCAAAATGCCAAGATGCTGTGTGACCAGTACTATCTCCGCTCCCCTGATCTCATACTACAGGAGATGAGCAGTAAGCTTACATGGATTTGGTCTAAAAGAGCAAACGGAGCCAAACCTCTGTGTGGACATACAGTAGGAGTGACTATATTAAAATTGCTATTCAGCCAGATGGACCTGTTGGGCCTCTAATTATAGCAGTGAAGCTGAAGTGATGGCTTAGAGCGCCCAGCTGTCTGTATCAGACAGTACTGACACACACCTCCTCCCCTTTCCATACTCACAAGCTGTAGAACCGGAGCAGAGTAATTGCCACTGATGGAAAGACACACACGGGTGGTGAGGATAATGAATTTTCACTTAAGTGGGTGAAACTAAAAAAGACTGTTTCTCCCTGCGCAGGCAAGAAGAACGAGCCAATAAGCATCGTGTATGTGCCCTCTCACCTGTATCACATGCTGTTCGAGCTCTTTAAGGTATGACACCCTGATGAATGGCATCACGCTCAAATTGGAAAGTAAAATTATTTTTATTACACCGTATTTTTCTTTTTGTAGAATGCCATGAGGGCCACCATTGACACCCATGAGAGCAGCAACAGCCTCCCACCCATTCAAGTGAAAGTGTCTCTTGGAGGCGAGGACATGTCCATTAAGGTGGGTTGTAAACTACAGTACAGCTGCTAGAAATGCAAGAGTTATCTTGTGGTTATTTTAAAGATACTGAAATGGCAAGGGGTGACTCACTGGTTGTCGTCACATCGTTTTTATTTATACAGCTTCAACAACAAACCTCAAGCATGACCTCTGATTCATATTCTGTCCTTGGGCCCTCAGTTCAGATAAGGAAAAACAAAGAATCTTAAACGGAGAAAAGGGTCAAACAGCAGGGTCCGTGTCTGGCTACTGCTCCCAGGCTTTTGTTTGTGTGTACTCTGTTTGCACAGGTGGGCTCCAGGCAACGCATTTCCTCCCATAACTTTCACATGCTAGTAGCAGGAGGATTAGAGTTTATATTGCCTGTAGGAGTCAGTGAGAATGTGAGTGTGTCTTTTTTTGGTGGGTAAGCTCTGTGTGAACCAGTGTGTTTGATTTAAAACTCTTTTTTTTATGATGTTGTTACTGCAAATCAGTTTAGTATTGGATAAAAAAAAGTGATGTGCTAGTCTTTTTTTGCTTTAAAGCTAAAAGCACCAGCCATTTTTTTTTTCTTTGTCACTCAAATTTTTCTCTAAAGCTCCTACGTGGGTGGGTGGCTGTGGCTTACGAGGTAGGGCAGTCGTCTTCTAACCAGCAAGTTGGTGGTTCGACTCCCGGTCTCTCTGCATGCCTAAGTGTCCCTGAGCAAGACACTGAACCCCAAATTGCTCCCGGTGGTTCGACTGGCGCCAGTGTGCGGCAGCCTCTCGTCATCGGTGTGTGAATGTGTGTGTGAATGGGTGAATGGTGTATGATCTCCTGTAAAGCGCTTTGGCCAGTGTAACACACTGTGAGAAAGCGCTATATAAATACAGTCCATTTACCATTTACCATTTACGTATAAGTATTTGTGTTTTCAGAGTTTGTGGAGACCAAAATAGAGCTAACAGGAGAGTGAGTGTTGTACTAGCATTTATCAGGTGGCCCCCATCATGACTCCAGATGAGTAATAATGCTAGATGTGCAATAAAGCTACTGTCTGCTAACACGACCACCGTTACAGTTTGCTGCGCTGCTATTAAGTGACCAAAATAGTAAAATCCTTCATGTTTACTTTAGGCCTAATGATTAACAGCTACTGTATCAGTTGGCAGTTTGGCTTAAAATAAAAAGGGCTTTGGAGCTAACTACAGTACACGCCATACACAGTGTACAATATGTAACTGATGAACAGTGCTGTATGTTGGCTAAAGTATATTTACACTGGCAGTAAAGCCAACGTTGATTTTCAGTGTAGACATGTTAATGTGGTCATGATTCCCCTTGTTTTTGGTTTCTCTGTACCTCATCACCAGCAGCAGACTTTGACAAACTGGTCCACTTTTTTTTTTTTTTTTCAGGTCAGATCTGTGGCCCTTCCCTATTTGCTCCTAGATCTGATTTCCTGTCCGACCTCTGTGTGAGCGCTGTCAGATCAGAATCCATGTGGTTGTTTTAACGTCTCCTCCTCACATATCACCTGTTGTCATCATTCAGCGTCGACTCCTCACAGACCAGTAAAAATAAACATGAAGGAGAGCGAAGACGGTGACAGGGTCAGTGGAGAGACCAGGACGCTTCACATTTGTTGAAGTTGAGCTGGAAGAAATATGTCATAACTGATTCGTTTTTGGTTTTACCATCACACAAATGACATTATTCTTGTACGCACGTGGCTCGCGTTTCAATTAAATCTGCACATGTGGCAGTTTAGGAGCTCAGTGGTGTTCACACCAGAGCCGGGTACATGACAATGACAAAGGTGAATGTGAATCATTAACCCAGAAGGATCTGATCATTAAGGCCTGTGATGTGAAGCATCAGGCAGGTACTTGTTTAAGGTCCTCACATCATTCTGTCTATATCCCACCTCTCTATTTCTGCCCCTGCCTGTAGGTGAGTGACAAGGGCGGCGGTGTCCCCTTTCGTAAGACTGAGAAGCTTTTCAGCTACATGTACTCTACTGCTCCTGCTCCAAAGATAGGAGACCACACACGGCCTCCACTGGTAAGTACAGATCGAGGAGGAGGATTTCATTTATTAACTCATTTGCACTCCTACATGTATTGAAAGTTAAATATAGATTTTCTTAGCAGGTGTAAAGACACTGTTAATTGCACCATATGTCATTTGGTTGCTTTTTGTGCAGCATCAAAATGCTCATTTAGACTTTTATTTAGATGTCTTGGCTATTTAAAAATTGAAATCCTGTCATCATTTGTTTTCTCAAACGACAAGTGAACTACAGTGCACAAAGCGAATTTGATTAAAGACCTACTTGTTCCATGGAAGAGTGCCGCTGCTTGCAGTGTGACAGAGAACAAAGCCTTCTTAAACCCTCCTTCTCCGCTCTATCTCTGCAGGCTGGCTTTGGCTACGGTCTGCCCATCTCTCGTCTGTACGCCAAGTACTTCCAGGGAGACCTGCAGCTCTTCTCCATGGAGGGCCACGGCACAGACGCTGTCGTCTACTTGAAGGTGAGCCAGACGTAATGATCATGATTGAAACTGTGACGAGTCTACCACACACAGCAGAGAGAGGAAACTGGCTGATGATCTGTCTTTGTTAAACACAAACCGAACTCTGCACACCTGCGGAGTTGGTCCAGGTAAGATGGGCCTTTTCTAATTATATCTGGGCTTATCGTCCCCTCAGGCGCTGTCCACAGACTCGATCGAGAGGCTGCCAGTGTACAACAAAACTGCTCTGAAGAACTACAAAGTGAGCCACGAGGCTGACGACTGGTGTATACCCAGGAAAGAGCCTCTGGATCTGAGGCCCTTTAAGGTGGCCAAGTGAAAACAGCCCCCAGGCCTGGTGCTCCAGACCCACATAGCAAGAAACCTCTGGAATATCTGTCTTCATATTCCCAGTTGGTTATCTGCCAAGGCAGATGGGCACTGTGTGGTTTTAGCAGTAGCATGTTCATGTTGTTTTGACTCCCTGTTTTCCTTCTGAGTTTGTCATAACAGAGTAGACAAATAGCAACAACAACTAACAGAACATTGGAGATGCAGCTTCACTGTTGCTAAACGCATGTAGCTTCACCAGGAATTGTATGTGTGTGCGTGTGTGTGTGTAGGTGGGAGAGACAGTCGCAGTGGAGCGCATGTGTATGTGTGTGCGTGTGTGTGTGCAGGTGGGAGAGACAGTCGCAGTGGAGCGGAGTAGACCGACGAAGAGGAGGGTGTAGGTTTTACAGCAGATGTTTGGTTAAACGGGAAGGGACCTGTTGTTAAAGAGATCCAGATTCTGACTTCTATAGAAAATATCACCCAAGCCTTAGAGCAGCAACTTCACCCAAAGGCTCATTTCATTGAATACTTGAACTATTTAAAGTAATATTTTTGTTAAATTGGAAGTACTGTAACGTTGGTCAGGAGATCTGAACAAATGTTCGACGTTAAAGTTGAGTGCACAGATATGCAAAGTTTTAATCATAGTGTTTGAAAGGACTGATAAGATACAGTGTTATCTTAACATTAGTGTCGTGGACCAGATTTCAAAGTGAGCCGCCAGAGCATTCGCCAGGTTGTTTGAAGGTTTAATGCTTTTAGCAAAGTTCATGAAGCAAGTGCTATCAAACCCCAGAAGGCAGCACGTTGTGTTTGCCATCCCTACCAGCCTGTGATCCAATAAAGCAAGACCAGTCTCACATCCTTTATTGCACTGTGCCATATGAGGAAAAAATCCCCGAGTCCATCTGTGTTGAAAGTGATGGGTTTTCTTTTTTTTATTATATTTACCATAATCATACAGGATGCAAAGGGTTATTTTTTTATAGGTACATGACTAAAATGCTTGTAAATACTGTGAATACAACCCAAATAATAAAACACATCAATATAAAATGTTCCAGTTTAATTTTATAGGGTCTGTGTTGGATGAGATGAACCATTAGGTTCAGCCCCTCTGCCCTGCACATAATCCAGCTCCAGACCCTCAGGCACGAAGAAAGTCTTATTGTGCACATTGTTATTGGAAGATTTGTGTCTGTAGTAGGTTCCACCCCACTGGTGTTCCTCTGTCCATGGGGGAAACGGACAATTTCACAGTCGTGTTGTTTGACGTCAGGGGCACGTCAGACTCAGCTGTTGAGGGGTAAGACAGCCCAGAAGGAATTCTAATAATAGCTGCCTTCCTTTGGCTCCTTGTGTCACATATTTGAAACATTTTGAGAGAGAAAGAACCAGTGTACGTTTTGGTAATGGTGGTGTTGAAAAGTAATGTAGCACATTCACTCAATGCAGCACTTAATCTTGAGGTTTTTGTACTGAATTTCCTGCAGTCCATTTCAGAAGAAAATTGACAATAGTCTAAAAGTTTTACACACCAGATAAATGTCGAGCCAATAAAATGTGATGCATTGTAATAGATTCAATTCAATAGCAGTAACTAAGTTCAGTTGCTCACCTAATTTTTCTCTTTCATTATAGTGTGGTGTGACTCTCATGTCATGTTTGCCCTACAGTGGTAGGGGGTGGAGAAGTTGGTAGTCTGAGGCAGGAGTATCCATGTAATTGGGTCCCAGGGACCATCATCCTGACTAAAGTAACCTGAGGGCCACTGTTGCGGCATGTATAAACTGGATGGGCACTGTTTTAATCCTGAAAGTCATCTTGGCTCTTTTAAACTGTATATACTTGTATGAATTTAATTTTTCACAAATAATAAGTAATGCATGAAATGTATTTAAAGCAAATTAAAAACTATGAAACTCCATTATTGAATGCATGGTCAGGGCAATGTCTTCTGGGACCACCAGGGGGCCACGGACCACTGTTTGAAACCACCGGTCTAGACCAGTGAATCTTGAACCCCCAAGAGATCACTAGATAAATCTGAGGTGTCACGGGATCATTATCCAGATCCAAGATCAGAGAGAAACCACATTTATGTAAAAAACAACAACAAAAAAAACCCACTGGTTTTTGTTGTTGCATGTAAAATACTTGATAGTTTTACCTCATCAGACGTGTAAAAACTATGCAAATAGAACAATCTGAGAAGGGAACATCACTCTTTGGTTGGAGAGCTCACAGCTCCTAGAATAAACCTTGGAACAAATGGCTTTTTAAACTGTGTTGTTTGTGTGGCAGCTGGTTGTGTATTTTCTATATTTGTTGATGAATGAAAGATCTTGTGGGTGGCATATGTCGAGTGATCACTTGACACTGCAGTCAGTCTCATGTTTATGTGGCCAGCAGCAGCAGCAGTTCTAAATACGGCCATTAAATCGCGCTGTTTTCTCCCAGGTCACAACAGCTACATCGCAGGGCTGGAAAGAATCCAACTTCTCCTTATCTCATACAAACAAAGGCCGATAAACTCTCCATAGCAACAGCACAGTGACACAAACACCATGTCGAATATCTGCATGTTAGTGTACTGGAATTCTTATGTTCACCTCATGTACTGAACTCTTTTGTAAATTAGGTATGAATGTGTAAAAATAAAATGGAACAAATAGAGTAAAAGTCTGTGATCAAATTATTCAGATAACAAATGACAAATTAGAAATAACATTCCAGTTACAAAGCAGGTTCATCAACATACTGAGTTAGGTGTGACACCTGAGTGTATGTGCATCACAACTAGTTATCAAGCACTCAGCTGTAATTTTAACAGCAATAAGTTCTGTTTTGCATGAGTTGCAGCTGTTAAATGTGGTCATTACTGAAAAAGAGCAGTGTTGACAGTTTACCACGCCCTGCGGATCGTACAGGCTGTTATAACAGGGGACTGATACATGTTGACGTTCGCAGCTTGTCTGTAAGAAGTAACACCTGAACCTGAACTGGGAGAGACGCTGGTAAAGTGAAGTTTGTTGTGCCTCCTGCTGATGTGCTTGGACGATCGCCAGCATTTGAAAATGCTGATACAGACATGTTTAAATTGTTTTGTTCTTTTAATGATTTGTTATTCTTTCAGTGTACACATGTGGTGAAGATAGATCAAGGTACATTTACTATATAATACTAGGATACCTTATAGCCACAGCTATTACTGGTACTGTCTGCTGCATGTAGTGAAACATATACTGTATGTCAGACTGAGCTTGTTTTGTGTGTGTAAAGTGACTGACGAGCCAGTGAACAAACAGTGAACAATCATTCTGACCAGAAACTGTGTTCTTCCAAAAATGCAGATGTTTATTGAGAAATTGTGATTATTCAGTGAGTAAGGCTTTTTTTTTTTTTTTTTTTACTATTTTATGTCATGTTATAAACCAAACAATCAATTGGTCAATTGAAAATAGTTGTCAGATGAAGTGATAATAAAAAAAATAATTAGTTTCAGCTCCAGAATGCACAGACATGCAGTAAATGTCCACAGAGTGTGTATAAATAAAGGTTAACTTGACTTATCTGCATGTAACAATACCACATTCTAAAAATACTCCTTTACAGGTATTATAAGCAAATGTACTGAAGTCTACTTATAGTATTAAATAAAAATTGTCAAATGCTAAATGTTTTATTATCATATTTTATAATAACAGATTATTATGTGGAAGTATAAATGTGTAAACACTTTACCATAGTAGTTTGTTAATGTAGTTATTTGAAATACCTTATATACTGTAGTTTTCTCTGTTTAACAATGCCCTACAATTTATGAGGTTTGTATGTATAATAAATAATTAGCAGCTGTCCTATCACATAAATGTAGTGGAGTATAAAACACAGTATTTCCCTCTGAAGTGAAGTAGTCGAGTATCTCAGGATTGGACTTGGAGGTACGGCGTTTACACACGTTGAACACTAGGTGGCAGGCTAACATCAGAGTAAGCCTGGTATTGGTGTTCACCTGGCGCAGAAGCGTCCACATAGGAGGCCCCATTCACACTGATTTAGTCACTTGGTTCATCTATGAAAACTCTGTTAAATCTGTACTTTTCATTCATATCCCACTGAACCCTCATTTTGCCTTTTATGGAAACAGTGGGCATAATAAAGGCCAGGCCAAAACATTACGGGTTTCCTCTGAGTCGTTTACAACCCGTAATCGCTGAAATATGCAGCAGAAACACTGGGGCAGCGGTCTCCAGAAATATTTGCAATGCCTTTCGGCTTACACAGGGGCCAGTCTGACCAACACCTCTCTGCGGGGAGGGGGCGGGGCCTGGCGGAGGAGGCCTCAGTCCGATTGGCTGATGGTCGGTCGGGACAACAGGAGACAAAGTCCAGGAAAACCGACGCACGATGCGACGGGGAAAGGAAACGTTTCGGCGTTAGGACGAAACTTTGTATGGACGTGAGGATATTTTGGGATAATTTGCCATTTCTAATAGGAGAGCCGGACTTCTGAGAGAGAAGACGCGTTTACTATCAATTACAACAGTTACAGTGTATTTAAGACAGTTTGTGACCTTTGTTCATCATGACTGAAATTACAATTTGACTTTACGCACGGATGAAAACGCGCAGGCACCGTACAGCTACTCATTAAGGAGAGGAGGTGGGCAGGGGAGCCCGCCAATGTTCACCTTTTGTTGGCACTTAAAGCTGTTAAAATAATTTTTCACAAGCTTCAGTGAGAATAAGGCAGAAACATGGCCGAACACGAGAGCTTGGAGTTTGGAAAAGCAGATTTTGTGCTTTTGGACAATGTGTCTATGGAAGACTTCATGGCTAACCTAAAACTCAGGTAAGGCTCAGCTTCACCTTTATAAGACCCACTGTGGTGCATGTTATGCGCTCATGTTCAGGGGAGTAGACGCTGTTTATCATCAGGTCTGAGGATACATGGAACCACTTTTTACCATCCTTTTAGTGAAAATGTGTTTACATTGTCACTGTTAGCTGCTCAACAGGTGCTACGAGCTCGTCCGCATCGCAGTTCCGTGTATTGTTGTATTGCTCAAGAATGGCCCAGCTTAAAATGTATGAATGAAGAGAACCTGTCAAACTACCCAGCATGCCATTCATGCACCTGTTTGAATTTTGACTCCCGTGTGTGAAGTCTCGTGTGTTTCAGCAGCTCTGGAGTCCATTTGCCTGAAACCTTCTGGTTTGAGCCACTGTGAATGGGCTGCGTTTGTTTTCATGTGTATTTTGGACCAAAGCGGGAATTCTCTCAGTAATATGCTGAGGGAGACTCCACCCGATCTGCACGGTGTGAACAGATTCTCCTGCAGACCGGCTTCTGTCAGCTGTGCATATTCTCTTGCAGACCGGCTTCTGTCAGCTGTGCATTGTAAATGTAGAGAGGAGTGAGGGGTCTCTGTTCCTCACCTCTGCCATCTGTGGTGAAAATACTAACAGACTGATGTACCTTTTACTCAGCAGGATTTGGTGACTGTATACAGTTTGTTTAAATGCCAAAAGCAGATCATTGGTGCAGCTTTCTCTGGTCGAAAACCCCAAATATTCAAAGTATATGTTCACTAATAGAAAGCAACAGAAATAACTTATGTTGTAATCATAACATCATAAAAGTCAACTTTCTGCCCAGGTTTGAGCTGCTTTGACTTTTCTCTGTGTGCTGAAAAGGCTGCAGATGAACACAAACTGGACTGGTTGTTCCACCTTGTCGTGCCTACCTTAGCTAAGTCTGTCTCAACATGAAGGCAAAATGGACAGTTCACTCATTACTTTGATTTTTCTACGTTAGAATTAAGCTTTACTAGTAATCTGTATGTTAAAATGTACAGTTGTTGATATACAGTATGCACTCTGTAGTGGTGGGCAACAGAAATGAGAGATCAGGTTTCTATTAATTAGCAGTGTCTTGGCTCATGCAGGCTGGGTGTACTGTAGTCATATGTTTGACCCACTGACTAAAATTTATCATCTCACTTTCTGTGACTTCTCAGGATTGTCTGCAGTGGTGGTTGTGGAGCTGGATTTACGAGTCAGGCCTTAAAATACTGTGCAGTATTTTACACCCCCTGGCAGTACTGACTTGAATAAATATTTGGAGGATGTTAAGCATGCGGATTTGAAGGCCCGTTCTCCTGTCGGCTAGTAGGCCACGCTGTTTGCCTTCTATGGCCAAGTGGAGCAAGAGTACTTACAAAAAGGAATGTCCTCCACACTGAAATGTTTGATTCCCTTTTCTGCCTTCACTATTTTTATCTCCTTGTTTTAGGCAAGTGTAATGCACCCTGGCAGTTTTAAGAACTCTTTGGTCTTGTTTGAAACTGATATTTAAAAGTCTAATCTTCTGTTTTTCCTCTGCCGCACAGTTTGATACAGCAGAGTCACATTTATAAACTCCTCATACTTTATTTTGCTTTAAATACGTCTGATCTCTTACTGATGTTTGAGGCTTTATTCATGCTTGGAAATGTATGATCAGGAGTGGTTTGCTTCTATAAACATTTTGGAGAACTCGATAATATAATCACAACACAAGGATGGGTTTGTTTTGTCGTTTGTACAGATGCTCAGCAAACGTGTAACTCTGTCTAGTTAACATCAGGCACCAATCAGTGGTGTCACCTGGTACTGAAGCAAACTGCAGTACATTTTCTGACAGTTACATCCTCTGCATTGCCAGTTAATATATATTTTAATGATTAAGTCATTAATGACATTTAAGTGATAATTGTTTGTATCCATAATTGTCAGTTCTATTGATAAGTGACTTATCGTGGAACACATTTTTCAGGAAAAGAAGCCAAATGCTCGATGTTTCCGTCTTCCTGGTTTCCTTTGTCTTTGCGTTGTAGCGAATAGAATTTTTTGGAGTTTAGCCTGTTGGTCTGACAAAACTAGAAATGTGATGACCTCACCTTAGGCTCTAGGAAGTCATGATGGTCGTTTTTCAGTGTGTTCTGGTGCTTCACGTACCAAAATGTATTCCATTAATTAAGAAAATAGTCAGCATATTAATTAATAATGAAAATAACTGTTAGTTGCAGCTTGACACTTGTGCACATCTACACATTTGTATGAATATAAAGCTGAAAAGTGCTAGATGCAAGTGTGACTGTCACGTAGAGGACAGCAGTGGTGGTTGGCAGTGTTTGTATTTCCATGCCTCTTCATTTCAGTAAGCCGTGCTGTGAACAGTAGCTCTGGCAGCCGGGCAAGAAGAGCAGGCAGCAGCGGACCTCGTCCCAACTCTCTCCCATTTTCTGTTCTGCTTGTTCTCCCTCCGGCCTGATGGCACGAGCCAGGGATGGCGTGTGACAGTGTTATTGTAGAGGGTGTGACCAGCCAGGAGTGCTTCCCTTTCACTCCTTTTCCTGTGTGCATGCATGCATGTCAGCCTTACAATCATAGGCTTATTTTCTGTAGAGAGCGGGAGTGGAGGAGGACGCGAAGCATCTGATGGTCTCCATTTATCCTGATTCAGTTATAAGTAGTGCTGGAGCATGTTGGCACATCTCTCCTGGGTATATTTGTAAATGTAGAGAGGAGTGAGGGGTCTCTGTTCCTCACCTCTGCCATCTGTGGTGAAAATACTAACAGACTGATGTACCTTTTACTCAGCAGGATTTGGTGACTGTATACAGTTTGTTTAAATGCCAAAAGCAGATCATTGGTGCAGCTTTCTCTGGTCGAAAACCCCAAATATTCAAAGTATATGTTCACTAATAGAAAGCAACAGAAATAACTTATGTTGTAATCATAACATCATAAAAGTCAACTTTCTGCCCAGGTTTGAGCTGCTTTGACTTTTCTCTGTGTGCTGAAAAGGCTGCAGATGAACACAAACTGGACTGGTTGTTCCACCTTGTCGTGCCTACCTTAGCTAAGTCTGTCTCAACATGAAGGCAAAATGGACAGTTCACTCATTACTTTGATTTTTCTACGTTAGAATTAAGCTTTACTAGTAATCTGTATGTTAAAATGTACAGTTGTTGATATACAGTATGCACTCTGTAGTGGTGGGCAACAGAAATGAGAGATCAGGTTTCTATTAATTAGCAGTGTCTTGGCTCATGCAGGCTGGGTGTACTGTAGTCATATGTTTGACCCACTGACTAAAATTTATCATCTCACTTTCTGTGACTTCTCAGGATTGTCTGCAGTGGTGGTTGTGGAGCTGGATTTACGAGTCAGGCCTTAAAATACTGTGCAGTATTTTACACCCCCTGGCAGTACTGACTTGAATAAATATTTGGAGGATGTTAAGCATGCGGATTTGAAGGCCCGTTCTCCTGTCGGCTAGTAGGCCACGCTGTTTGCCTTCTATGGCCAAGTGGAGCAAGAGTACTTACAAAAAGGAATGTCCTCCACACTGAAATGTTTGATTCCCTTTTCTGCCTTCACTATTTTTATCTCCTTGTTTTAGGCAAGTGTAATGCACCCTGGCAGTTTTAAGAACTCTTTGGTCTTGTTTGAAACTGATATTTAAAAGTCTAATCTTCTGTTTTTCCTCTGCCGCACAGTTTGATACAGCAGAGTCACATTTATAAACTCCTCATACTTTATTTTGCTTTAAATACGTCTGATCTCTTACTGATGTTTGAGGCTTTATTCATGCTTGGAAATGTATGATCAGGAGTGGTTTGCTTCTATAAACATTTTGGAGAATATAATCACAACACAAGGATGGGTTTGTTTTGTCGTTTGTACAGATGCTCAGCAAACGTGTAACTCTGTCTAGTTAACATCAGGCACCAATCAGTGGTGTCACCTGGTACTGAAGCAAACTGCAGTACATTTTCTGACAGTTACATCCTCTGCATTGCCAGTTAATATATATTTTAATGATTAAGTCATTAATGACATTTAAGTGATAATTGTTTGTATCCATAATTGTCAGTTCTATTGATAAGTGACTTATCGTGGAACACATTTTTCAGGAAAAGAAGCCAAATGCTCGATGTTTCCGTCTTCCTGGTTTCCTTTGTCTTTGCGTTGTAGCGAATAGAATTTTTTGGAGTTTAGCCTGTTGGTCTGACAAAACTAGAAATGTGATGACCTCACCTTAGGCTCTAGGAAGTCATGATGGTCGTTTTTCAGTGTGTTCTGGTGCTTCACGTACCAAAATGTATTCCATTAATTAAGAAAATAGTCAGCATATTAATTAATAATGAAAATAACTGTTAGTTGCAGCTTGACACTTGTGCACATCTACACATTTGTATGAATATAAAGCTGAAAAGTGCTAGATGCAAGTGTGACTGTCACATAGAGGACAGCAGTGGTGGTTGGCAGTGTTTGTATTTCCATGCCTCTTCATTTCAGTAAGCCGTGCTGTGAACAGTAGCTCTGGCAGCCGGGCAAGAAGAGCAGGCAGCAGCGGACCTCGTCCCAACTCTCTCCCATTTTCTGTTCTGCTTGTTCTCCCTCCGGCCTGATGGCACGAGCCAGGGATGGCGTGTGACAGTGTTATTGTAGAGGGTGTGACCAGCCAGGAGTGCTTCCCTTTCACTCCTTTTCCTGTGTGCATGCATGCATGTCAGCCTTACAATCATAGGCTTATTTTCTGTAGAGAGCGGGAGTGGAGGAGGACGCGAAGCATCTGATGGTCTCCATTTATCCTGATTCAGTTATAAGTAGTGCTGGAGCATGTTGGCACATCTCTCCTGGGTATATTTTACACTGCACACAGGAACTGAGCCACATTTAAATGGCTGGCATCCATTTATTTGAAAATGTTTGCAAGTGCTGGAAGGTCGTGCAAGGCACTGTGCACACATAGTTCACTGTTTCAGGACTTGGTAAAATCCCCAAATATTTTATTTCAAGTGAGTCAGAAGCTGAGGTTTGGTGTGAGGCCAGTAGTCATGTCATGACTCCCCCAGTGCCTGAGTTTGACTAACGACTGACTGAATTACGCTGCTGTGCAGGGGATTTGCCATGCTGAGTAGGTAATGAAGCCCCCCAGTGGCTGCACGTGAGCTCTGATTTGGAAAAGGCAGCTTGTTTTCCAGACACGGTTGTTCAACTTGACATTTACTTTGTTTGATTTGAGCTTGAACTGCATGGTGTGTTCCAGCGTGCCTCCCAGTCTCGACATAGAGCCCAGAAAATGCCCGGTCGTTCTGTAGAGATGCCTGGTAAGATAAAAGTTCAAGCCAAATTGCTGCAGGGTCTTGGGAATTTAGCCTGAGTTGATGAGTCAGCAGATAAGACTACTTGGACCAGAACTGTGCGACACAGCTCACTGGACAAATGTGTGTGTTTATGTAGGAGAGTCAACTGATATGTGATTAAAAATGACTCGATGGAAAAATAAAGTGGGTTATAGACTCAAAGGAATTATAGTATCAGAATACATTTTTAATCTATGATTGCAGTCTCCCTCTTTAAATCTGTATCTCACTGATGCCCGGGG
>NW_018127947.1:151521-312595 GCF_001952655.1 Monopterus albus | reverse complement strand
CATGATGGAGCTGAGATCTCCTGGTAATATAAGGATTACAGAAAGCACATCGAGTAGAAGCCCTCTGGCTGTTGTGTGGGCATGTCCCACCAGCCAGGCCCGGTTTGTCTGCAGCTAAATGCCTTTATAAGGCAGCATTTTTGCCTGTCCGCTGGAATCCAGGAAAAAAAAAATCTCCTAAAACTGCTGTTTCCCCAAATAATTAAGGAATGATTAAAAAAAAAAAAAATCTTCCAAATGGGCGTCTGATATAAATAGACAAGCACCACTCTGTAAAATCAGAGTCAGAGATTCACAGGTGGAGATGTTGGATGTTAGATGACTGGGACTCCCATCCCATAGCAAAACACATTTAATGTCCAAATATGTGCACTGTGTGCAAGTCAGCTTAGAACCTAAGTCAGATGTGTTGAGTACCACCCTGTTTAAACAATATGTAAAAGACCAGAGGCTAAGGATCGACTGGGCTGGAGATAGTCGTTATCAAGATTCACGTTTATAAAATATAACGTGTATAATGAGTTTGTTTGACTGTATAAACTGCTGAGTGATTTGACCTTTGAACCCATGAACTGGGAGTTAAAGAAGGCTTTTCATAGGATGTCTGCAATAGTATGGAGCAGGCCGACAAAGCAGGAAAGCTGGCATTTCCCCTGGCCTCTGCTGCTCACATTTCATTGTTTCCTGCCGCTCCTCTTCCTAACCTGTCTGTGTAGATGGACTAATGTTGTACTTTATTTTTTGCTAGCGTAGACACATGCTCTTGGAGTTGCATATCTCACAATTCAAGGCTTCAAAGTTCATTGTTCAACTGTTTCTGGTACTCCTTTGACCATAAAATTATTTGACAGATTACTTTTATCTGCTGTTAAAAGGAATACTAGCTCTTGTGTTGCTAGTGATCTATGTGCAGGTTGACTAGAGGAGATGTGGTGCAGAACAAATCGGCCTGACTCTTTTTCTGTTACTCCTGTTGAATAAACAAAAGGGTCGAAGTACCCGTGTGGTTCAGGTATACTAAAGCTTTCAAGGTTGAGAAAGGTCAGACTTTAAGAGATATGCTCCAGTAAACGAGACTTTTCAGAGAAACCACAGGTGATGCTGAACATGTGTTTCCAAATCTTAACTTTCCTTAAAGTTCAAGGTTCTGGTGTCTGATACGGAAACCTTTCGAGGCCCAGGGCCCTTTTCTTCTCCAGATTGCTCTTATTTGCTGTTCCATGTCCTTGTTTGTTCCTCAGCAGTAAAACCAAAGTTCATGTGCAGCGCGCATGGTCCCGGCTGACGTATCCATGTCCTGCAGCAAAGATGAAAATGGGTGATAGTGATCCCTCTAACATTTAATCCCACCCCACTTATTAAAGTTTTTTCCTCTTAGCGGTGGTTGGTGACTGGAAGAGAAATATTTATAGATGAATCTAAGATAGACGCTGTTCTTCTGACACTTCCTGCTCGTTTGCCTAGTAGCTCTCATGCTTGCCAAGACCAGCAGCAGTGGAGTGCAGTCTCAGGATCTGAGGCCGATTATAGGCCAACTGCACTAAAAGCACTTGCTTCTTTTATCTTTTAGTAGTCAAAACATCATGAAAACTCTTTATATGATTCTGCTTCAGTGTCTCAGACTGACGTTCCCAGGAGACGTCTTGCTAATTGTGAAGAAACAGAGTCTCTCCCTGAACCACTCTTTAGGAAACGCCTTGTACGCCCGCTCTCCTGCAGTTCAGCAGTGAAAGGTCCGGCCCCGCCGCAGGAATTTCCATGCAACCACCTGTAATCTGAAACACATTACCATCCTTACATAAATAGGCTGTGCTTGCTTTATTCCCCTCTAAAATAAGTTCACCATTTTTCAGAGACGTCTCATTTGTGGACTGCCTGAGTTGGCAGGCGGGGCCGGGAGCACCAGCCCTTCTGTCAGTTTCTCACCATTTCGTCTGGCCCTTCAGCCTTTTTCTCTTACAGCTTTATTCCTCCAGTACTATTCAATTAAACTGTATTTGTTTATCACATCAAAAAATCATCTCAAGGCACTTTACATAGGTAACTTTACAGTATTATAGAGGAAAACCCAACAAATCCCCCTTAAGTAAGTACCCTGTGATAGTAGGGAGGAAAGACTATGTAACACGAAGTATCAACCTCAGTATTATATCACATTTATATTTTGGTACAGTCAACCAATCAGTCATACCAACCATGGATGGAACATATAGTACCAGCCCACTGGTTTCTGTAGTATGAAGTATGAAAGCTGTCAAGTGTCTTAACTTGATGTTGAATCAGAATATTTTCTACTTTTTTTTTTTTTTTTAAACAGTTTTTCTGGATGAGGTTAAAAGGTTATTTCCTGGGTAGAGAAAAAGCTCTAATCTCAAGGTCCATTCAGCAGCTGTCCTGGGGCGTTTGACATCTTAGTCAGTGAAGCTGACATGGATTCGTAGATGGACTTATAGTGATTCCATGTTGGAGTGTCAACAAACTTCTGTGCCCGACCTCCAGAGCCCAGCGTCAGCCACCTGCTTTGTCTCTGGGTGTGTAAAAGGAAGTGAACTTTTCTGACTTCAGTAGCTCGCTCATCATCTCTGCTTCAAGCTAATGGTCTGAGGCTAGATTAGCTGCTGCTAGCATAAGACCCTGGAGCTCTGATGGAAGTATCTGTGGTTGAGCTGCGTTGTGGGTTATGTAGGCACCAGGTTTTGACAAGGAGCAGTGCTAAATGTTTTTAAATGATGAGTAACTAAAGTTTTAGTTTAAAGGTTTTACCACTGTGTAGGACAGGAATGGTCTTTATACTCATCAATGAGAACATTTAATTCCGCCCTTGTTTAAGTTTTGTTGCCAAATTCTGTTTGTCTGTATAATGTTTTGATACCCTGGGATTTAACTCTGAAAGAATAATGTTCACTCTCACTCTCACTGTTGCCACAGCCTCACTAGAGGATTTTGTGTTGTTGGGCGTCACATTACAGCTGTCTGACTCATGATTAAAGAAGCAGCCGCATCCTTTGTCTGCACCATTACTCCCAGACACAACTTCCCAGAAGCCTTGTTCTTCGTCCCAACCACACACACACATGACACATGAGGCATTCATGCAACACTTTTTCTTTCTCATTCAATGAGGTAATGAATGTTTTCCAAAAATCAGCTTGTCATGTACAGGAAACCCTAATGCTGTGCATGACTCAGATAGCTGTGTATGTGTGTTTGTGACCATACAGGTGTGTGTGTGTGTGTGTGTATGCATGTTTGTCAGCTGTGATGTCATTCTTTGCTTCCTTCAGTGTCCCATTGTTATCATTGTTCTCTCATCCACCTGTTGGAGCTGTGCTCCAAGCCGGGGTGGAACAGCTTACTCACTTTCACAGCCAGCACCTCATATCACTGTACATAGTGCGCGCCCACACACACACACACACACTTACATAGTGCGCACACACACACACACACACAAACACACTGGGCTGGGCACAGTTTTCTCTTGAACAGTCTTTACACAGTAGTGGAAAGTCACTGTCTCGATTTTTATTTTATTTTTAGTTGTCATTCCAACATATAAATATGCACGTCTGGCAGAAGGAGATGTGGCTCCTCACTGGACTGGCAATAAAACATAAGATGCAAAAACATTTAAAATGTGTTCTTCTGGAAATAGATGCTTACAGTAACAGCTCTGTGAGTGTTTGTACTTGCATGGGCAGCAGAATGAGAACCAGTCTGAATTTTACACCATGGGAGTGAGAATTCGGTTTAGTTTTGTGTTAGACATTTGTGATAGTTTAGGGGCTACCAGGGCGGGTGTGATGAGTGGCTGGGATCCGAGTCGGTACAGAAAGAAGGGCCGTGCAGACACCTGATCTGCAGCCAGACTGTGTACACATGGCTCCCATTTCCCCCAAGTATCCAGCCTCATGGGAACGTCCTGTAGAGCAAGCGAGAGGAACATATGGTGCTGAGCACTGCTCAAGCGTGGCCTCGGGGCTCGGTCTGCGAGTGTGCTGGTTGCACTGTTGCTCCCACTGGAAGAGAATTGTTTTTAAGTGCTGCAGAGTGCATGCAGGATTGTTTTACCTTCAGTTATATAATTTCCTGTTACCATTAATGCTTATGACATTATATCATTCAGATTCAGACAACATGGCATCATTAGAGAAGTGCAACCAGAGCCAGTAAGTGTTAGATAATAGAAGACTTTGTTGTCAGGACACAAAAAGTGATGTAATCATCATAAGACATTGCACAGCTTTGTCTATGTTATGTTGTTTTTTTTTATGTTTTAGAACATGTAAAATCTTTTTATTTCCACACAGTTTCACAAAGTCTCCGTGATGTAATTTGCCTCTTCTGATTTTGGGAGAAGATTGATGTGAATTGGTGTGGATGCTGTGTTGACGGGCTGCGTCTCCTACAGTGAGTCTGGGAGCTGCTGCTTAGCACTAAGCAGGTTTTACAAAGCAGCGGAAAATGCCCTAATGCAGCTCCCAGATGTCTGATTGCTGCAGACCGTGACAGAGGCTTCTGTCACACTGTTCATAAAGAGTGCGGTGCTGGAGAGAAAGGTGGAGCAGAGCAAAAGCTTTGACTGTTTCTGCTGGGTTCCAGAATAAAGGCTACTGTACATGCGTCTGCGCCAAAAGCCTGGTGTGATCTCAAACTGGTGCTGGTTGGCAAGTTTAAGAACAACCGATTTCATTTTCAGTGCATGTCGTTCTCTATAGCACTCTAATGTAAAAGTAAAGTGTCACCATGGGTTCAGTTGTATTGTGGGATACATTATCTGCTTATGTTCTGGAAAACTGGCACCATTAAAGGCATGATGTATTAGCTTTTAGTAGTTCCTTTGTGCACTGTACAGACACCTCTCACTGGATTACTGTGGTTCTGAAGAAACCTTAAAAATGTCATGGTTTTCAGGCGAGTTCAGAAATTATAGGGAGCGTGTTTTTTCTGTTACTTCTAAATGGATTCATGGACATTTGTTTGCAATCAACAGTGGATAATGACATCCCCAGAAAGTGTAAGTCACACTGAATATGAAACTATATGAATCATGTTTGTATGTTTAAATTAGACCAAGTTATCAGCAGTAATTAGCACTCAGTATACAGTAGGATATTTATTGTGGCATTTACAATAATGAACCAGGTCATGTTTAACTGGTAGACAGATGGTTCAGCTACGTCCTATTTAACCTGGAACCATTTATGCAGTCATCTGACTTTGGTCTGAAGTATTTGATAAACACCTCAGAGAGTGCGTCAGGTTAGTTTTGTCCTTCAGACCTCAGCTAATGACATGGTTGCTGAGAATGATGCTGCATCACTGTTGTAGGTTTCCTCTTGGCCATTCAGAGATCTCATCACTGTCACTTTGCTTAGCTTTTTCATCCTCAGTGAGTTAATTTGCTGTGTGTGACTATGAACCGACTCTTGGGCCCTTTAAGCAGCAGAAAGTGGTGGATAATTCAATTGCTCCTGAAAAAATGACCAAGAAACTATATAAGGATCGACCTTCACTTTTGTTTTCTTGTTTTCCTCTGTACGTCTTAAACTGGTCATCAGCTTTGCATCACAACATTATAGAAAGAACAGAATGAACTCCAGCCATACAAATCATATAGTACCTGCTGCTCTATAGGAATTAAAGGTGCAGTTGTTTTCTTTATTCTGCTGATTATGTTCTTGATAGTTGTCTATGAAACATCAGAAAATGGTAAACCCATTATAAATTCCCAAGGCCCAGGGGGGACCCAAAGTCCATTCAGTTTACTTTCATTTATGTCAAAGAAGAGTGTCAAATCCTTACATTTTAGAAGCTGGAGTCGATACATGTCTGGCATTTTTGCTTGGAAATGAAAGAAAATTTAGCTCTAAAGTGTCTAAGCTAAACCACTCACACATTTTGCATATTTTACACAGGATATAAGCGTCTGCTTCAGCCATGTGGATAAGCTGAACAATTGTGTCTGCTACTCTGTAAGAGAACCAGTTTTTGAAAGGTGAGCTTGTCCCTGCAGCCATGGGGATAAGCCCCGAAGCTGCTGCTATGACTAAACAGGAGCACCGATGCTAATGAACTGAGATAAAAGTGGAACAGACAGAGATTATCTGTCTGCTCTTTATACATCCTAGAATGACCCTGACGTTCAGACACATAATGATGACAACATGTGCTGGCTCTGCTCGCACCGATGTGGGCCACAGATTGCACTATACACACTAATATAGGACACACAGAATCAGATTCCTTCACTAATGCAACATCTAAGGCACACAGAAAAAGGTGCAGGTACACCTGGGTAAATGTTCTTTGTAGCTTTAAAATTCAGCATGTGTCTGAAGAGCTTTTGTATTGGATCTTGTCTGTTGGCAGAGAGAGTGTGATTTTGTGGTGATGAGTAGAGGTGGTCATAATTACACCAGTGAGTCCAGCCTTAGGGTGAGATGTTCAGAGTGGTATTTTCACATCATTATTTGAGTCATGGTGAAGTTTTTTTTCTAAATTGTCTTTCTGGAGGAGAAGGGTGGGAGTGTTGGAGAGAGGATATCATAAAGCCCTTGCTCTCCTCCCAAGCTTAACCATAAGACAGACCCACCCAGACAAGACTGGAGACAGCGGTTATGTCGGGTTTGGTCTGTAATTCACATCTAAGGGGAGTGTGTCATGTGTGCTTATGTGTATGTACAGTACATGCACTAGAGTGTGTGCCATTCGGGTTCCTCGGGTATTTTTAGGGCAGACAAATGTCCTCGGTAGAGTAAAAAGCACTGGTCACATTTCCTGTGTTTTTATGTAAGACAAAACTTTGAAGTAACTTTTTACCATTAGTGCTCAGCTGTTTTTGTGTGTACGTCTGAATGAGAGAAGATTGGATGTGGAGCGAGTGGAGACATGCCCGTACCACTTTACACTGTCATTGACATGCCATCATGAACACTGTGATGGTAACACCGTTGTCATTATCATCACTGTTTTCTCAGGGCACCGTGAACACAGGACAGCTCCTGTCTTTTATTAGCCGTTTTATTTTCATCAGCTACGGGAGCCTCCCTAATCGCACACATTGCCCTCCTCTCCTTCAGCGTCAGCTTGAACTCTGGCTGAGGCATTTGCTAGTAGTGGTGCAGAGATGCCAGACAGACTGGCAGGTGGTGCTAGTGGTTTGTAAGAGACAATGTCTCCCAAAAAAATCAATGAACAGGTGCACAGAAGAGACACAGTGTATTTAAAGTCAGCTGTCTTTATCTTTGAACAACCAACCTGCTTGTGTTTATGGTGTGAGATTAGCTCAGGATTTCAACAACACTGCCATTCACTTTGTTCAGCCCGATTAAATCCCAGGGGAAAACTGATTTGATTACTAATAGCAGTGTTTTTGGAAAGATTGATCTGGACACAATAATTGCAACATGAAGATTACATTCTGTCACATCATGGATCATTCGAGTTGTCACAGTTTGCATGTATCATCTTTCTTCCATCCTGTTTTTCTGCAGCTCTGCACCACCTCCTCTCTTTCTTTCTTTCTCTGAGACGGTCAGTCCGTCTGTCTCCCATTTCCCGGACAGGAGTCCTTTTGGAAAGTGATCACAGGGCTGCAGGTCAGGCCAGTTCAGACACACTTCCTTCACAGCAGGGCATGCAGAAGATGAAGGGGAAAGAGGAGATGATATGAAGGGAGTTGTGCTATTAGTCCAGAGGATACACTGTGTGTACTATTAACTCAGCCTTTCATCTTGAACTCATACTGTATGTCAGCTTTTATCCAATCAGTGGTTGCAGATGGTTCACTGCCAAATTCAGTGTAAAAATTAAGAAAAAGACAGGTGACCAAAATTATATCTGATTCCTTTTCCGTGCACCTATAAATAGTGGTATTCTGATCCGTAAGGTTTTCTAATCTCTGTCCTGTGTCTGTCCTCTGTCCTTCAAAATGAGATGGAACAGTTGGATCAGCAAACCCTGTTGTTGACGTGCTCCAGCTGATTCTTTCTTCTCTTCGTTCTCTTCTCTAATTCTCCATGGATGAATGATACAAACATGATTAGTTGATGCTATTTATAAACTCAGGTGAGAAAAACACTTAAAAGACTCAAGGGTGAGCGTTAATCAGTGGAAGGCACACTGATTAACCCTCTGCCTCCATCAGTTCTGACTGTGCAGCTTTACAAACAGTCTTAAAGGATCTGGCTGGTTATCTTCTAAACAGCATTTTCAACCATCCACATTCAGAGACTAAAACCAACAGTGAATTGCCTCTACTCACTGTTGGGTGTCTGTCAGTCCTGGTCTGTGCCACAGACTTTCATTGTTCAAAAACTATTTATAACACACTGCTGCGCTGGGTGACACGTCCCCATGATGAATTAAAAGACCCTGATGCTTGTTACAAATATCCAGAGGCTTTGTGCATGGACGCTGGCTGTCAAAGGTTAAGGCTGTTTGGAGCCTTGGGGACAACATTTAAAAAAAATGTTATGGTAAATGGTCTTATCCTTGTATAGCGCTTTTCTATGCACTGTAGCACACTCAAAGTGCTTTCACACTATTTGGCCATTCATCCATTCGCACTCACACACCGGTGTCATCACTGGGAGCAACTGGGGGATTCAGTGTCCTGTGCAAGGACACTTCAACGTGTGGACAAGCAGGGAATCGAACCGCTAATATTCCGGTTAAGAGACAACCCGCTCTACCTCCCCTTCTGCTTTTGTCTTGTGTTTTGTAATGAGGTTAGTGGTGCACATTGTGGTTGTACAACACCCTCAGCTCAATGCTCAGTATGTACAGTATCTGTACATCTGTGTTTTGCGGGCCTGTCACATTTTTTTTGTGCATATCCAGCTGGGATCTTACATTCACCCCTCCCATCATGTAAACCATTGGTGACAATGCCCCAAAACCTATTGTACTTGTGCGTTAGGTGGCCGGCTTGCTGAGTTGGTCTGTAGAGGGGGGGACAGAGGGCCTGTCTAAGACAATGACCTCCGATTGACGTGTGAACAATGGAGCAGGCACACAGTAGCCTCCTGACAGAGGCGAGGGCACAATGGGTCTTTTTCTGCAGCACCAAGGGAGAAAGAGCCCGGATGTTAGCTTAGCTGCTTAGAGAAATCATAGAGACCTGCTTATTCTCTGCAGTTCGTGTTAGCCTGTGAGGTATGTCCAGGGTGACTCTCACAGAGGGCTGCTTCAAGTTTTGTGCTGCAGAATATTTTCTCATGTAATCAACATGTAAAAATACCTAAAGGAAGCCCAGGTAATGCCATTTCATGTCTGAATTTGTTGGCCATCCAATCCCAAGCCCAAATATTTTCAGTTTGCTGTCACATGGCACAAAGGAAAGCTGCTAATTTGCACACTAGAAAAGCCTGAATGAGGGAATGTTTGGTATTTCCTTGCAAGTTTCAGGAGTACTGCTGCTTGCTTTTCATACTCTAGAAAAATAAATGCAAACAGTAGCTGCCTGGAAAGTTCACATTTCTAATGCACAGTTGCATAATTTTGTGTAATTAGGCAAAATTATGCAACTTCTTCCTGTCTTCGTTAATTGCTATTTAAATTCTGGCAGTTGGGAAGGTGTCGTTTTGATCCTTGGATGGACATCAACGTTACTTTATTGTGAAACTCGCTGAGCTTCCACAATATTCTGGTCGTCCCTCCCTGTCCAGGACACATGAGCTGCCCATGTCCCCGTCACCCTTTTGTGGCAGGCCTGACACACAGTATGAATACTTGCGTACTAATCAGAACACACAGGGAAGAATTGGTCTGATCTTTTACGTCGTCCTTTGTAGTTTTTACGTCCTTGTTTTGCTCCCGTTGGTCTGAGGACAAGACACGACACATTCACAGAGTGAGGCTCATAACTGTTTAAAAAGTCAAGGTTTAAGAAATGCTGATTGAGAAGAGTCTTGGGCATCTGTCAGCAGCGTCACCCGTAATGTTTTGACTGATGCTCAAGGCCTGTGCTGCCAACAATACTGTGCTCACTGCAACAGTATCAGAGCTTTGATGACTGTGCAGCCTTCTTCAGTGCTTGATTTGTAGTTTTATGAGTGAGTCAGCATTTTAAAAAATGATATCTCAACAGTTGGCAGGCAAACAAACATGAGTACAACCCCACAGGACTGCAGGACTGTTTGGGAGTAATATCCTTTTGGCTGTGTTTGCAACGCAGCCGCAGAGTTTGGCAGCAGTGAAGAAAGAGACCTTTCTTCTGTGGACTGAAACTGGGATCGTAGTCTTTGGAGAGGAAGGAAGCGAGGCAGAGGGCCTCGGTTCGAAAGCTTGGGAGTGAGGGGCAGTGAGGGGGAGGGGGCACAGAGTAAGACTGACTCTTAGGGGCAAAATAAACTGCAGAAGTATGTGGTCACCTGAACATTACATCGTTAGGTGACAGTTGAACATCATCTTCCAAAACCATGGGTATTAATGTGCTGCAGCCTCTGCTCTTGTGATTCCAGGATTTCCATCAGGTTTTGGAGACTGGCTGCAGAGACTTTCCCCCAATCAGCATCAAGTTGATTTATTTGGATCAGATTCTCAGAACCTTTCCTGGGACCTTTAGGTTTATCAGTCATCTAGTACCTGCTTGAACTTGAATGTCTATGGTAACACATTCATCAGAATTAGACAAATTACATGTCATGGTAACGCATATTCATCAGAATTAGACAAATTACATGTTGTCATTTAGTGTAACTGTGTCTTCTATCTCAGAATGTGAAACCTTGGCTTTATGCGTGGGAACATTGTCCTGTTGAAATAGGAAGGGCCTTTCCTCAAGCTGTTGACACACAGCTGGAAGCACATTGTCTTGACTATCATTGTGGGCTGTAACATTAACCCAGAAACCTGAGGAGAGGCGTTCCCACCTACCACACGCTGTAGCTGCACACCCCACATCAAACCTCCTAATGGTGATGTGGAGAGAGGTGGTGGGATCTAACCCTGGACACCGTGTTAGTGCTTACAGAAGAGTGAAAAACTCACCTGTGAGAGTGTAGCATGCAAAACTGTCCAACGTCAGACAGGTTTATGTCCAAGTATTCATGGCCTGTTTGTACTTAAAGCGATGTCAGTATCATATAAACTTTGTAATACAGGCCTGTGTTTATCTTGTTGTACTGTAAAGTGCAGTCCAGTGTTATGCTCAGAATGGTCTAATGGCTTTGTTGGAGAAACACAACATGATTTAAGGTAACACTAGGCCTTTTCCCGTTTGAGTTCCCTGTGTGCTGAATGTCCTTAAAAGACCCCGAGAGTAGGCCTGCATTCTGCTGCTCTTCAGTTCTGTTTTACACTGTAAGAACGAATCAGATGGGGCCTCCCAACACGATGGGTGTTCATTTATAATGAGATTATTCAGATATTTTAATTATTATGATTTTGTAATGGTCTGGCTTCCATGGATTCCTGGTCACTTTGCTGTTTGGCTAAAAGTAATTTTAAAAAAGATTGGTTCGTTTAAAGTATGAAGACCAAAAAATGGCAGATGTTTTGAGTTTAACCTGAGCAGGGTTCTTTTTTTTGTCTGTCCCACATGCACCTCTAATAAACAGAGGAAGTGGATGTGTTGTGTCAGCACTTTCACACTGTTTTACCTACTTGAAAACAGAATTTAAAGAGTCACACACCTTAAAAAAAGAGTAATTCTGGAATCATAATGGTGACACAGAAATCGTCTCGTAGAACCATTTTCCTTCCACAGTTAACATGGACATTTTGTCTGTGCTCAGGTTTGAGAAGGGGAGGATCTACACTTACATCGGAGAGGTGGTCGTGTCTGTCAATCCATACCGTGCCATGAACATCTACGGCCGCGACACCATAGAGCAGTACAAGGGCCGCGAGCTGTACGAGAGGCCGCCCCACCTGTTTGCCATCGCTGACGCTGCTTACAAAGCCATGAAGAGGAGGAACAAAGACACTTGTATTGTCATCTCAGGTAGGCCTGGAGCTCCCTACATGAGCCTGACAGAGGCGCAAATGTTTTACTCTGTTGTGCTTTGACAAACAAATGGGAGACATTTTAACATTGTTCCCTCATACTGTTTTCGCTCCTAAGGGATGTTCTAAAGGAGAAAAATTTTGTTGTAATCCTCATTCAGCAGAAAAAAATAAACAATTCACCTTCATTTTCTTCTAAAACAAATATTTCATGTGGTCACACGTTGTGTGGCAGCGTGGAGGCGCCACTCGGTGGTCAGAGGAGGAACTGAGGAACCTCCCAACCCTGACATCAGCTCATAAATCCACCACAGTAGAAATACAGCTAGGTTTGATTTTGTAGGTTTGATTTGCAGGTATTTCCATGCACCCCCAAAATCATAGCATCAATAATATATTTCGTTATTTTTTAAAGACTCTTTGCACTTTTTTCTCTGCAGGAGAAAGTGGAGCAGGAAAAACAGAAGCCAGCAAGTATATCATGCAATACATTGCTGCTATCACCAATCCTAATCAGAGGGCTGAAGTTGAACGGTGAGCTGCTGCTCTTGACACAGTTAAACATGAAGTCAGTGCACACTCTGGTCACATACTAGTAATTAAACAGCCAGTATGATCAGATAGGTGCTGTTATTATGTGTCATTTGTCTGATTGCCTGTTGTAGTTAGTCATTGTCATGTTCCAGGAATTAACACTGCTGCAGTCAAAAGCTCTTGGATCATAGTGAGAAATAGTTACACTTCAACCAAGCCTCAGTCAGCATCACTGATAGCTGAGTGGGTGTGAGCTATTCCTGGTGATAGATCACAGAACTATTATGGTTGGAATTTCACCGTGTTGAAATCGAGCAGATATTAAGTGGAGAGCGAGAGATCACCTCTGGTGTAAAGTAAATAAAATGTCAGTGATAAAGATAAGATTTAGTGCAGGGAGAAGTCTAGCCCTAAGGTGACAGAATGAACAGCGATAACAAACTCCAGGTGCATTTGCATATATAGAACCTGCTAGGCTGCTGTGCAACACACCTTATCTGGAAATGTACACAGATGGACAAACACTGAACACAGCAGAGGACATAATAGTGTTGTTTAATTAAAAGGCAGATTATTATTTGAACCACAGGCTAAATTAATTTCAGCCTGTGTGTAGCAGAAATAGGTGTAGACTGTGTTTTATATTTTATATTTCTGCCATAGCAGTGTCAGATTTTAGTGCAGTATTTTTTTGTGTATTTAAATATACTTGTCTGTCTCCTGCCTGCTGACTTTTGGAATTGTACTGTATTGCTTTCTTCCACAAAGTTCTAATCTAGACATTTTTCTAATTAGATGATGTTGTATGAATGCTGTCATTAGGGGAGACAAAGGAGGGGGGGGACCTGTGACATAGGTGTACATACACTGTCCTGTGTATATGGTGTTCTGCACCATAACCACTTGGTTACTGGGGCCCCCATATATGTGATTCTTTTCCACATTTTGTATATGATGCCTTGTGTCAGTTCACTCTAACCTGGTTCGACCACTTGACCTTGAATAACCTCCTGCCTTCTCATAGGGTGAAGAACATGCTGCTTAAATCCAACTGTGTTTTGGAGGCCTTCGGGAACGCCAAGACCAACCGCAACGACAACTCCAGCCGCTTTGGCAAGTACATGGACATCAACTTTGACTTCAAGGGAGATCCCATCGGAGGCCACATCAACAACTACCTATTGGAGAAGGTAAAGGCGTCAGCAGGCCTTAAACATGAACCAAACACAAATTTAGTTTATTTTTCCTGACTTTTTGTTTACCTTTGCTTTTTGTCTCTTTTTCTGGTTTGTGAAATCTGTTCAAATGAAACTTTTACTTCTGTGGCTCAGAGAAACCGCTTTAAAACCACTGCTACATGACACTGTGCTGCTTTCTGTCTCAACAGTCCAGGGTGATTTTCCAACAGGAGGGAGAGAGGAGCTTTCACTCCTTCTACCAGGTAATTGTGTGTCAGCGGGTGAAGAGAGCATTTGCACAGACGGCGTGTGCATGCGCTCATTGGCTTTCTTTGATCAGCAGACTTGTGAATCCATGCAGCATTTGAGTCAACAGACCTTTTGTTCCTGTACATGGGAGTGGAGTGAGTTCACAATGAGGCTATAGTTTGTATCAAATGCTTCACTGTGAGAGAGTGGAGAGATCGTTTCCATTAGTGACATGACAACGTGAACGGCATGGGTAGAAATTACAGTTGGCACAATGCCATGTATTTTGTACTGTACAATAGCCTGTCCATTATGAAGTGTTGTAAGTAGAGTGTGTATGTCTGGTTCTCCACCAGTTGCTCAGAGGAGCCCCAGACTCTCTGCTGCGCTCTCTTCACATCCAGAAGGAGCCAACATCCTACAACTATATCAGAGTTGGAGGCAACATTAAGGTACTTCTCACACACCAACAGTTTGTGAGTACATATGTCTGAAAGTGTCAGTGTGAGACAATGTTTGTGTGCAGAGCGATAAACACAGTCGAGGACATGACTTCCAGATGTTTCCTCTCCACAGAAACATCATTTATTTTTAGTACAAGTGCAAAAAAAAAGGTATTTCCATGGTATTAAATCAGATCAAAACAACCTGACATCATGGAGAGTGATCCATCCAAACAGCTGAGGCAGCGGTTTGCACGCTGTGTTCCTCAGCCAGACTCTACAGCTCACTCCAAGTTTGTCACCTAACTGCTAACTGTGGTAGTTCTATTGCAGATAGATTAACTGGAAGAGGAAAAAATGTACAGATAAAATAATCTGGTTTTAAATACTTACTAAACGTTGTAATGATTGATCCTGCTGACTTAAACATTTTCATTTTTTAGCATCCTTCTCCAACATTACTCCTCTCTCTCTCTCTCTCCAGTCTTCCATCAACGACGGGGCTGATTTCAAAGCTGTATCCGATGCCATGAAAGTGATCGGTTTCACAGGGGATGAGGTTCAGACTGTTTACAAGATCCTGGCCACCATCTTACACCTGGTAATAACCGATCAACCAAATCCCTGCTCGTTTCTTAAGCCAGCTGTTTCCCAGCAGGTCGGTTCTGTGTTCAGATGTAGGACGAGTGACTCTAAAATCTTTGGGTTTGAAAGTGGATCTTTATTTATTGTTTTTTTGTTTAGTTTAGTGGGTCTAAATTTAAATGTAGCATACAGAAATTAGATTAGTGTTCGTTTTCACTTGGCAAGAAAGCAAATAAGTGCTTTTCCCAACTTGTCAAACTGTTCCTTTAACTATACTGTCATGCATATGCGTCTTTCTCCCAGGGGAACCTGACATTTGGGGTGGACGGTGATGTGACGTTGATAGAGAACACAAAGCTGATGTCTGTGATCCGGGAGCTGCTGTCTACCAAAGAGGAGAACGTGGAGAAGGCCCTGCTCTACCGCACAGTGTCTACAGGTCGAGATGTCATCGAGAAGCAGCATACAGAACAAGAGGCCAGCTACGGGCGGGACGCTCTGGCTAAGGTTGGTGCTGCGAAGACACCAAATTACACGTTGCAGGTCGCCTGTCAGACATTATTGCACAAACACTTTCTCTGTAGTGGGCTGCACAACAAAACAAAACCACAACAACATCAACCTTCTGAGGCTGGAGTCCCTGAGTACTTGACAGTGTTTTTACTGCGGTTCCCACTGATGCACACAAACCTGACTCCAGATGCTGGAGATGTGGGGGAGTAGCAGCACTGTGGGCTGTCGGCCACCATCTTGACATTTCACTCTCAGCTAGCTGCAAATTATGTGTGCAAGACTACCCTGTGCCCTGCAGCAGAGCACTTGCTCTGTTCACCAAGTTTGCAGCCAGTTAGTCTATTACACACTTCTTACTTTACGTTTTCTGCCATTCTCAGGCCATGTATGAGCGTCTGTTCTGCTGGATTGTGGGACGTATCAATGACATCATAGAGGTGAAAAACTATGATGCTAGAATCCATGGGAAGAACACGGTTATCGGGGTGCTTGACATCTACGGCTTTGAGATCTTCCAGAACAACAGGTTTGGATCAAACAAGTTTTTCCACCAACAAAGCCTCCACAAAAGATTTCCTCTGTGTGTCCATATTTACTGTTTTATCATTTGTTTTTGTCGGTTGTTCAAGATTATAACTTCCAGTTTAGAATTACCAGTGTATGTGGTTGCACTGATAACACAATATTAACTTGACATTTCAGTCTCTTGTTTTTTGTGCTGTAGCTTTGAACAGTTCTGCATCAACTACTGCAATGAAAAGCTGCAGCAGCTATTTATCCAGCTGGTGCTGAGGCAGGAACAGGAAGAGTATCAGCGAGAAGGCATCCCCTGGAAACATGTACGTACACAGGGCAGGTTTTGATCGCAGTGTGTTTGCTGTATGGGTGGTAATATTAGTTTTATTTTTGTTTCTATTGCCACTCATGGGGCCAACCATTCTTCTGTAAAAACTGTATTAATTTGCTTTGACTGTTTACTATTGAGCACAAGCATTTAGACTTGTTTCATTTAAACTCCTCTTATTCTCCTGCTTGTCTTCTGACCTCTGTGTCCTCTGTTGTTAGATTGATTACTTCAATAACCAGATCATTGTGGACTTGGTGGAGCAGCAGCACAAGGGCATCATCTCTGTGCTAGACGAAGCTTGTATGAATGTGGGCAAAGTTACAGATGAGGTTTTTCTCCAGGGACTCAATAGCAAGCTGGCCAAGCACGCTCACTACACCAGTCGCAAGGTAGGAGGCACGCAGTGCACAGCTGATCTAATCAGAGCAGCAGAAAATCATTTAGACAAAACTACAAACAATCTCTGGTTGTAGCTTCTACAGTGATGGAACCTTTCTTTGTTTAATATCATGAATATTTGTGGAAAAAACCCAATGTGCTCAGCTCAGTGTGTGTAGTGTGGTGCTTAAAAGTTAACAGAGAGAACAGGACAGCACTCCTCTGAAATGGTTTATTCAAACATGGCACAGACATTTCAGGCACCTGCTCAGTGTGCTGACTCACTTACACACAGGTAAGTGTAAGGTGTATAACACAATCCAGTGCAACGCTGTGGTCAATCAGAGCTCATTCATCCGCCAGTCAGGACTTTTTCAAGTGCTGCTGAATTTATGTTGCATCAATATCATCACTTAAAATCATTACAGTGCACAAAAAAGATAATTATCAGTCTGTCAAAACACACGACCTGAATGGTCTCACAACTCATGAAACCAAAAGCGCTCTCTCTGTATTACCTGAACATGTTTCAGATTTGGATGCAGATTCCAAGCAGTTTCATTAATCAGTAGTCAGCCTCAATAAGAACAAATTTTGAAATACACTGGTCTTTTTTTTTATAATAAAACTATTTGTTAATTGAATAAATAATAAGCAGATGAATCAGTAATGAAAATAATCATTAGTTACACTTTTATTTGATGTATTATTTTGATAGGAACCACTTCAGAGCCCATCATTTTACCTGCACACTGTGGTCTTCTTTAGCAGAGTCAGAAACCAAAGTACTCCCTGGCTTTCTTATAAAATGGCTGGGTTTGACTCTGGTTTGTCATCGCTGTCACACATCATACTCGTGCCTCTGTTTCCCTCATGTTTACAGTACTTTTATTTTACTTTATTATTTTTTACTTATTCACAATTATTTAATTACTGGTAAAATACTGAAGAGAGACAAATTAGAAGGTCAGTGTCTTAATGCACAACAAGCTATTGTTTGTTTTACAAACCTATAGTTAATATAAAAGTCTGGGAATATATCAGATAGCTGTAGTAACCCGAGAACACCAGAGGGCAGATTACAGCTACAGTGAGTAACCATTAGCACCAGTGGAAGAGACTGAGTTTAATAAACAGGAAGGCTCCAGTCCAGCTCACTCTAATGGTCTGCACAGTCAGACAAAACCTGATCCAGTTTAACTTGTTAACATCCAGGTGTTGGGATCAGATGGGTTAGATGGGGTGGAAGTCACTCATCTGTGGTCGATGTTTAATGTGCAGCAGTGTGTTTGTGGACAGCTGGTGAGTATACGTGTATCCACTGCAGTGTCTTCATTTCAATGACTGCAGTTCTCTCTGTGGACACAAGAGGGCACCAGCTGTCAGAGAGAGAGTGAACAGGAGTCCGACTGAACACTTTGCACGAGTGATGTCACTGTTAGCCAATGGGAGGGTATGGAGCTGTGCTTTGCTCTGGGAGAAATGCTGCTGGAGGAGGCATATTTACAAATGTGTGAGGAAAACCAAACAGGGAAGTGGAACGAAGAGAGGGATGGTGGTGCAGTGAAAGTGAATGAGGACAAGTGGCAGATGAACATCTGTGCATGTTCCCGGCCAGTGTGGATAAACACACTTAAAGCAACAGGCTACAGAGTGAGTTACTGTGTCAGAAAGGCTTTCTGGAAACAAGGCAATGTAAAGAAAGAACACTGAGCGGACCCAGCACTGTTACTGAGTGAATAACGTCCCCAGTGACAAGGAAACGGAATAAAGCAAGGTTGAGCTGAGATGAGGTAAAGATCGACCTGTGCTGCAGGGTGTATTGATCGGTGAAGCTCGCCTTCGTCCTGTCATCCCGAGGTCGATATGCCCCCCGCCATCGCCCTTCTGCTGCTCCCTGACCTGCTCCTCTGGCAGCGGACTCAGTTTAAAAGACATTTGAAATGAAGGGTTGAAACTTGCAGAGATCCAGCTGTTGCTTCTTGGAACTGCTATAAGTATGAATCAATTTTAGCCAGAGATCTTTCTTCTGTACTGTCTTGAGTCCTGTTGCCAGGCAACATCAACACAATGGATATTTGGTCAGGAACTAGTGTGAATTGTTGACGGCTTTAGTCGATCTCCAGGGCATTTGGGGTTGCAATACCATTTAGATGAGCTTTTCACCTAACATTTAATGTTAATGTTCTTATTAAAACAAATCTGTGTTTGAGCAGCACAAAGCATTGGAAACCTAACTTAGATGATCACATAAGAAGTCACTGGTTGTGCTGTTTATTGCAACAACAAGTGGATTGACTGACTTCTTTCATTAGGTTTATACTGCAGGGAATTGACCCTGATTCCTCTAATTTCATGATAAGATACTCTTGGTTCTCATCATAAAAGCTGTGTCCAGGTGCTCTGGTACACGAGATACCTGCAGTGATTGCAGTAATTAAAGTTCAAGTTCAATTCAGTTTTATTTGTATAGCGCCAAATCACAACAAAAGTCATCTCAGGAAACTTTACAAAGTAAGGTCTAGACCTTACTACTATCATTATTATAGAGGAAAACCCAACAAATCCCCCTTGAGCAGTACTTGGTGACAGCAGGGAGGAAAAAACCCCTTTAACAGAAGAAACCTCTCTTGGTGGGCGGCCTTCTGCCTTGACCGGTTGGGGTGAGTGGATAGAGGAGAGGGAGGAGAAGAAGAAAAGCAACAAGACGCAACAAACAATCAAACACTGGTCAGGTTGATGTGGCCGGTGACTGCTCATCAGTAACATAGAGCTCCAGGGCCAGGGCAACCTGCAGAAAGGTACAGGGAGAGAGCGAGGACACACTACGGGAGAGAGGAGACACAAAGTTAGTGATGTGTAATGGTGGCATATAGAAGCATAGAGAGAGAGAGGAGAGGGAAGGGGAGGGGAGAGAAACTCAGAGCATCATGGGGCCCCCCAGCAGCCTAAGCCTATAGAAGCACAACTAAGGGAAGGCTCAGGGTCACCTGATCCAGCCCTAACTATAAGCTTTATCAAAAAGGAACGTCTTAAGTCTAATCTTAAAGGTAGAGAGGGTGTCTGCCTCCTGAACTGAGACTGGGAGTTGGTTCCACAGGAGAGGAACTTGATAGCTAAAGGCTCTGCCTCCCATTCTACTTGTGTGGACTCTAGGAACCACAAGTCTTGCCTAGTAATATGTGTTATTTGTATTGGTGTACTATTTACGTATTGCTCTTGTGAGATGCTGACTTTGTATTTCACATAGCAGCTTTATATTGTAGTAAAGTCTGGGGTTTTTCTTTACTTCCAGGAGTGGAGTAGACCCTTGTGATTGATGAATTACTTTCAGCCATAGAAAAAAAGAGAGAAATAGTTTCTTTTTGTATTAATGTGACCAAAAATGCACATCCTTAACCCACATTCATGAAGCAAATCAACTCTTAGAAAAGCACTGAATGTTTCAAGGCTTTGCAGGTGAGAAGAGTAGACAAGCTCTGCAGGCTTTAAACAGCCAGCGTGGATCTCTGGCCCCATAGCTCACATCTCTTCAAGTCTGACTGCCACGCAGGATCAGAGCATGAGGGTTGAAAACAGATGGAGTGCAAGAGAATCAAGGGGAAAGAAGAGGAGGATAGATGCACAGGGAGAGACTGGGAATGAAATGTGAGAGGAAGCCAGATATGCACATCAAGGAGAGGAAGGGTTGGGACCTGGAGAAAGGGAGCATGAAAAGACTAGAAATACAGTGATATATTTCAAGGCTTCCTTTTAAAGATAGATCAACCATGTGCTCACTTGTAGTGATGAACACACAAGGAATTGAAGTTCTTCTCATTCTTTCATTTTAGGCCCTTTTCCTACCTGGAAATGTCACTTTACATCAAGCTCACCTTCAGCAGCCACAGGCAGCTGTTGTCAGTGGTGGAGCTCTCAATAACCCATCGTGCCCAGCACATAATGGCAGACAGTCAAAATAGCAACTAGCTGCTGAATGTAATTGAGCAACCTAGCAGCTAAAGAGCAAATTATTCTTCTCAGGAGTTAGTGGTGACCAACAACAGATCTAAAAGGAGAGAGACCACTGGAGATAATGATTTTAAAATGGAGGCTAATGTCCCTGTGTCTGCTGGATGTGTAAATTGCCAGCTGCTTGCCATAATTTCCAAGGTGATAATACATCAGCTGTTGTGTTTTCAGCTTTGTAGGTGGCTAAAAAGGTTAGATAAAAATAAACCAAATCTCCTCTAGCAGAGTAACAACTTCTGATACTTCATAATGCAAAGTACTGCAGCTTGACACTAATCCAACTCGGCTGTCAAATCACTGTCAAGCTGCTGTTGCTAGGGTAACCTTGAGTCCTGCCAGTGCTCCTCTCTTACTGCTACAACCACCAATAAGCCAACAACATACGGACAGGTGACATGTTAAAGTAAAAGCCTGATAGAATGAGTGGAGAAACATAACAAGTGCAGATGCTTCCACACAGGTGCACAGCATGTACTGCAGGGGCAGGACCCTCCCGCCTGTTACTTAAAGTGACCACACCCTTAATTATGCACATATTTAAGACTCAGTATAATTTAAACGGGTGAGTTTTACAAAGTTGTGCAGATATCACAGAAGGGGAACGCAGCTGTAGAGACTTTAATTTGTTCCAGGCTATAAACATGTTTATTTAAAGGTGGGAATCTCAACATGGAACAATTGGAACAATTCTCAGCCTCAGAGGTTGCTGCTTGACTGGGGCTCTTTATGTGGAGTTTTTCTTTCATTTGTCACTTGCCTGTATATATTGAATGCAGTTCATTCCTGCCTCACAGTGTTGCGCATGTGTATGAGAGCCTTACTTCCAAGAACTGCAGAGATGGAGAAGAGCGATGCATAAGAAGAGAGTGAGTCAGGTTCTATTCCAGGACATGTTCCTGAAACCTGATCTGTGCTGTGTTTCTGTAGTTATGTTTTCACCCTCTATCCACTGATGCTACACACTCTGTTTTGTTGTCCACATGTCTGATGCAAAATCACCCTGCCAAAGCTGTTCGCCCTGTTCATTCATTCACTAGATGCTACATATGCAGTAATTTCACATCACACATGTTCAGTGACACATGGCTGTCACAGGATACACATACAGGCATGTGGGGCTGCAGTTCTGAGGAGACCTGAGACCAGATCAATAGGAGGAGAAAATAAGTAAGACTGGAGATGGTCGATACCAGATGCTCCCTAGTGTCATGTTGCTTTGCATTTTGCTGATGAGAAATTCTTTTTATTGACATCCAGGCTTCTCAGCCTTGAGATGAATTGATCAGGGCCATTTGGTACATGCAAACCCAGGCTTGTTTACATGTCTTACCTAAAGGGAACCCACTTGAATCTGATGCTTCAGTGTGATTTTTCACTAGAACACTGGCTTTCTCCACTTGTTTGCGAGACTCTAAACTTTCATTGCACTGAAATGAAACTGCTCACATAAAGGTCATTGCACCAAAACCGAGCTGGCTGGTGATTTTTCTGTATTATTATTATTATTATTATTATTATTATTTTCTTGTTGCCCGAGTATAGTTTAGCATTGTTTACAACGGTGTGGAGTTTTCATGGGCCATGTGCTGGTGATGCTAATCAAGATACTGTGGTCATTAGCTGCATGGAGGCACAGAGCAGCCCAACTGAAGCAGTGAGTATACAGGAGTAGCCAGCAGTTCAGTTCCAGGACAGTCTGAGGACCTGTCTAGAATGAGGATGTAGCTCCATACAAAATGGTTTAATATGCTGACAGCTGCCACTCAGTGCACTGGGCATGAAATGCAAAATCCATCTGCTACGAGTTCTTGACAGGTTGGAGACGGTCAGACGCTGCTCGTCGGGAGGTCTGGCTCGTGTCTGCGGTCATGGCTGTGTTGTCTGTTGGGGGCGGAGTGAGAGGGCACAGAGGGGCCAGCTGGGTTGTTGAAAAGTGATTGTAGCAGGTGATGGAGCAGAGAAGTGGAGAGGAGCTCGGGAAGGTCCGGTAATGTGTGTTTTCTGAATGACAAAGTTGAACAGCTTGGTCCACCAGAAAAAGTCTTGTCTGATCTGTAGTAATCTTTATGGTAGTCATTATTCTTTATTGATTACAATCACAAATAATAAAATCCCTCATTATGTAAGGTAATATGGCAGTGTATTGATATACAGTAGATGTTATGATATTGTAAATCTTCTGGAAAATAGTTTTTGTTTAGACAAAATAGTTTGCTGTGCAGTTTTTTATTCCAGGAACTGATCTGGATTTTTCATTGTATTGATGCAAAAATCCTTTAAATTAGTTCAGCAACAAAACCAATCCATAGTGCTGCACATTGATCTTCCCACACTGGTCTGGTGCAAAATCTCTGATGCTAGACAAATTAATATTGTCTCAGACTGTAGGTGAAGAGGTCTGTTTGTTACCTGTCTGTGTGTTAGACTGTCCAATGACACGTGTCGCTCTGAGGCCTGATACGTGACTTGTCCAGTGGTGCCTCTGTCACTGCCGAGCTGATACCGACTGCTGTCTCCCTGCCTCATGCTGAAAGAATGAGCATGAGGCAGGGGGACAGCAGTCCTGCGTTAATCGCTGTCTTCTCTCTGCACAGAAAGTCTTCAGAGAGTAATGAGAGCTAAAGGTGAACATGTGGTACAGACACGTCTTAACACTGTTTCCTGTCACATTAACACCGGGTGCTGTGTCTGTACAATGTGTACCTGTTATTCTCTTTCTTATCTTTTCACCTTTCAGCCTTATCACTTCTTCATCACCTCTGTGTTGGTTCAGTGGCTCACAATTTAATGTAAGAACATACAATATTCTCTGTTTGTACTGTAAAGTATAAAGAAGAAACAGTACAGGCAGAATGTTCATTGGCAGGAGCATTTGACCTTCAGCTCCAGCTAATCGCAGGGGAGGTCTTTAAAGAGAGAAATAAAATTTCAGTGATGACCCCCGAAACCCAAATGTGATTAAATTCAGTTTCAAAAAGGACATGAATTTGCACAACCAGGATTTTCTTTGAAGTCGTGTTGATGATTCTCACTGAAACAATATCCTCCTGCAGACAGTTAATCGCTTTGCTTCACAGTTAAATTAGTGGTGGAGTTCCAAATATTGCAAAGAAGAGATGCCATTACTCTGAAATGAAAGGCCTTAGACCACATGTCAAAGAACTGACAGAAAAATAACTGTCAATTAATCTTTTGTTACTTTCTAAGCAAAAATTGCCAGATATTTTCTGAATCCAGTCCGTGTCCTCGGGTTTTGGACTACGAGCAGGTTGATAACCACGAACACCTCGGGCTTTAGAAAACGATGGACCGCAGTACTGTCGGACCACAACAGTTTCCTCCATGCTCTGGCATGTAACAAGATTAAACAGTTATTAACAAAAAAAAACAATCAGCCCTGCTGCTGTGTGTATTTGATGTGGTGTCCTGTCGGTCCTGGGAGAGCTTGTTGACCTTGCTCTTTTTCAGCACTGTCCCTTTACATTCATGGAGTAGTATGTCTGAAGTTGCTCCACATAATCACTGTTTTACTTTTACTGCCTGAATTAGCAGAACTAGTGTGGACTGCTCTGTAGTTAGTTTTAAAGAGCGCGCGATCTACATGACTTCTCCCTGCAGAGATTGAAGTTGCTGATCTAAACTGTTGGCTTCATCATGGTGCTAAGCATCAAGAAAAGATTTCTGATAATGGTACCGACATCATCCTGAAGTTCGCGGATGACACCACAGTGATGGGTCACATCACTGGCGGGGACGAAGCAGCCTACAGGAGGGAGGTGGCCGGTCTGGTGTCATGGTGCAAGTACAATAATCTCAGCCTCAACACAGACAAGACGAAGGAGATGATAGTGGACATGAGGAAGGAGAGGAGATTTGGCATGTCGCCTAGGATCCTTTGCAACTTCTACAGCTGCATCATTGAGAGCATCTTGACCAGCTGCATCACTGTCTGGTATGGCAGCACTATTGCTATGGACCGCAAGCGCCTGCAGAGAGTGGTAAAGACTGCCGAGAAGATCACCAGGACTCCACTGCCCTCTCTGCAGAGCATTTACCACCGCAGGGTGCGTAGGAAAGCTGCCTCCATCCTCAAGGACCCCACCCACCCCCAGCACAGACTGTTTATATCCCTACCCTCTGGTCAGAGGCTCAGGAGTGTGAAATGCAGGACCTCTAGACTGAAAAACTCTTTCTTTCCCTCTGCCATCAGACTCCTAAACAGCTGACTCAGGATCTACCTCATGTAATTCCATCTGTACTGTTTACATACTCATTTTGCACATGCATAATTGCACACTCACTGCTGAATATTTGCACATCATGGCTCCCATGTAGCATATATTCTCTCTGCATTATATTGTGTTCTTGTTGTATTTTTATTTGATTCCTTTACTATCTGCTTTAAAGTGCCTTAGACTTGTGTTATTGCTCATCTACTTTATATTTCACTTGTATTATGTGGCATTCATGTGGACAGCATTTCATTCATGTGGAAGAATTTCTTTGTACAGGGAAACATGTTTCCTAACTGTGCATATGACAAACACTTTGACCTTTGACCTGACCTTGACCAATAGCAAATATATATCATATTTAAACTCCTGTAAACCAAATATTTACGAACTTACACAATAAGTACATAACATGGAGAATTTAAGAAAATGTAACTTTTTTTTTAACATAACAGCAACCTTTGCAAGAGCAAAAGTTACTTAAATGCTTTTTATAACTAGCGCTTAAATATGTGTTAATTGGTCATTTATTTATATAATTTTACTGTTAAATATAAGTGTATTATAAAAATAAGTACATTTTTGATTATAGGTTTGTTGAGTCCAAAGTCATGTTAGTGCAACAAAACCTTTTTGTACTTTAGCAGCTGCAGAGTTTTAGCATTATTGTTAAAACATGCTGTGAAGCTCATGATTATTTAAAATGTTTGTCAGTAAAATTTCTAAGGTGTATCACATCAGTCAGTGTGTCCTAGAACAGCCGTGTTTATGCTGCAATATAGACGGGCCCTAGAAGTACTACTACACCATCTATTCTTACGTTACAGTATTTCTTGCCTCTCCTCGTCTGTCGCCTCTCCCTGATGTTCCTCCCTTCTCCTTTTCCTCTTGTCATTGTTCTGACCTTGTTTGCTTTCTTTTTGTTGCCCGCCCTCTCCTCACACACCACCACCACCACACCCTCGGCCTTAACATTAGGTTGAATCCCAATCACAGAGGAGGTGCTAATAGTAAAGCTGCCAAGATGTGTGTGATTTATGTGTAGAATGCATGCATGTGTGTTGGAGTGTGACAGATGAGTACTGGTATGACCTCCAGCAGATGCAGGCTGTCTGTCTGTCTGTCTGTGTTTGTGTGTGTAATATTATCCTATTTCCTGTTAACAAAGTGAAAGTACAATGGCTTCCTGGATACTAAAAGTACTGTATTTGTCCAGACAGGCTTAAAATTAAGATCTTGAGCAGTAAGAGTTTATCAAAATGGCACCGGAGACGCACAGTTATGCAGTGTGGCATTTGCAGAATACTGTGTACATTTAAAAAATCTTTGTTAATAACATTTCCTTACTGCTGTTTGCAGAGCACATTAGTGTTGGCAATTAAAACATCAGAGGATATTATTGGAAACGCATCAGTGCTTCAGGATGGTTCTCAAGGCCGAGGGAGGTAAATAGTTTTGTGATTTCTCTGAGGAAATTCACTTGGATCTGTCTGAGGTTTACTGTGAGGCCCTCGTTGGTTTCATTGGCTGTTAATTCATTCAGCTCTGATGTAAATCTTTCTGTCTGTCAGGTTTTTATTGTGTTTGCAGTATTCCCTCTCATATGGGACTGTTCCTTTTGTCTGTTTGTGTGAGAGCACCGAGCCCTCTGAGTCAGTCACCGTTTTCACAAAGTAATCGGACTGTATTGGCTTGACAGAAACAGCATCTAGCTAGAATATGGCTGCAAACGTTTTCCTTGTTGGTTGTTTTTCTGTCTCGCTCTCCTTCTGTTCTCTTCCATATATCGATCAGAACTTGCACATCAGTTTATCATCGTTATCAAGGGGATTTTTATCGTAATAATTACTGAGATCATTTTATTTTAATATGTACATAACAGCAGTTGTTTCATCAGATAATTTTTCTTTGACTCTTAACACATTGTTCTGAGACGGTCGATGTCAGTTTATTTATAAAGCACATTTGAAACATCATTTGGCCAAAGTGCTGTACATTATAATACATACTGTGACATAAAACAGCCATAAAGGACCTGAGAAAAAGGCAAGGATAAAAGAAAACCTAGACTACCGCACAGCTATAAGCCAGGGCGTAGTAGTATGTCTTAAGTGAGGATTTAAAAGCATCCAGTCTAATATGTAAAAGCAGCTCATTCCAAGGCATCAGGGCTGCAACTGCAAAGGCACCGCTACATGTTTTCCTTGGTTTGGGAACAACCAGCAGTGAGTGATCAGCTCACCTAACAGGTCTGGCTGAACAATAGGATTTGAAAAGATCTGAAAGACGAGGAGCGGCTCGACCATTTAGTGCAGGGGTGGGCAATTCCAGTCCTCGAGGGCCACTGTCCTGCTTGGTGTCCAACTATTCTGACTGACTGAACACACCTGAGCCAGGTAATTAGCAGCAGGTCAGGCAGGGATAGTTGGACAACAAGCAGGACAGTGGCCCTCGAGGACTGGAGTTGCCCACCCCTGATTTAGTGCCTCAAAAGCTGTCAATAGGATTTTAAACTGGACCCTGAAACGAACGGGTAACCAGTGGGGAGAGGCCAGGACAGGAGAGATGGCCTCTCCTATATAGGTGCCAGTGACGAAAAGTGCTGCAGCATTTTGGACAAGTTGGAGGTGATTCATTGAGGAATGACGGTCACCGGTATAAAGTAGTCTAGACAGCCTGAAATAAAAACATGGATAAGCCTCTCAAGATAATTTTTAGAAAGTCTGACCCTCAACAGAAGCCTTAATTTGAAAAAGCTTGAGCTGACGGTAATTTGTTTGTCCAGCCTTGTCCAGTCGTTCACTCATTGCCCCGTCTTTGTCTGCAGCTCTCACCAACGGATAAGAGTTTGGAGTTTGACCGAGACTTTCGCATCAGGCACTACGCAGGGGATGTGGTGTAAGTATCTTAAAGTTTTACTTATTCAGGAAGAGCATTCATTAGGGCATATGTTTACATATCATGTGTTCCTTGGTTGGAAACTAGTGGGTTATCCAATAGACCACGCACACAGAGCACCACTTTCACATCCCTAAAGTACTTGGACACCATTCAAATAAATAAATCACACACCAAGCCCCCAAAAAGCACACTCAGGGAATCGTGTCGAGTCCATTTGTGAGGGCTGAGTGTGTGCCACCCAGGGGACTGCTCTGGGCGGAGCAGCAGCACCTGACAGAATTGGTCCCTGAGCCACTTAGACCAGGCAGAAGTGTACCTCACATCGCAACAGGGAGTGTCACATCTGTCGCTAATGGCAGGTTCATCACTTACAATGCACATTAACTTAGCTGGAATAGGATTAACGTATATTTGGATTAACTGATGTTGGTTTCAGGATGATTCATTTAGATTTAGGTAAAAGTGTGTGTGTAGGTGTATGTGCACATGCATTTACTCGTCTCTCCATTTTCGCAGGTACTCAGTGGTGGGGTTTATTGATAAGAACAAAGACACACTGTTCCAGGATTTCAAGAGACTACTCTACAACAGGTGACACAGTAGTACACACTGTATCAGTCTCTGCCACAGACTCTCCTCTGCGTTTCTTGCGGCACTGATTACCTGCCACCACAGAAATGTTTTAACATCGCTGCTAATGACTGAATAGAAACAACTGTTTTGGTTTAGTGTTGTACATTTTACTTATTTATTGTGATTTTATTTTCTCATGTAAAGTACTTTGGTCAGCTGGATGTTGTTTTAAAGTGCTATATAAATAAATTTGATTTGATTTGTATATTAAAACCTGTTATAAGATGATAAAAAGTTGAAATAAGTTATGTCATATTTTGAATGGACAACAATGGATGAATTTGTCAAAAATCAAACAGCAACACAAATTTATCAAAGATAAAGTGGAGGTAAAAAGACTTTATTTAAATGATTTCACAGAGTGCATTAAAAATAAACAAATGACTCTTTAGATACTTAGTAGACTAGAAACCATGTTTAAAGAAATGTAAGGGTTGTCATGGTCGGGGTCTTAAGATATTCAACTGTGTAGTGACTGTAATTTCTTTAACTCTGTAGTCAGGTAAATATTTAAACTTGTGCTAATACAAATCGGCTTTTCTTCCGGTCTGTCCAGCGCTAACCCGGTACTGAAGGGGATGTGGCCCGAGGGCAAACTGAGCATCACTGAGGTCACCAAACGGCCGCTGACAGCTGCAACGCTCTTCAGAAACTCCATGATCTCACTGGTGGAGAACCTGGCCTGCAAGGTGATTGAGAAACCACATGGCTAGCTAGCATTAGCTTCTGCATTATTCATGTAGTGTCTGTGGGTTAACAATAAATACCTTGATTCTAATCAAGGCATTTATTGCTGAAGACAGAGTTCTGATGTACTGTATGTTAAAGTTCTATTTTACACCACAAAGTCCAGAGATGGACCTGAAACAACAACAACATGTAAGAAACAGAAACCATCTCCAGACAGTGTTGTTAGTCAGAGTAGTTTGTGTATAGGCCTTTGTTTAATCTGGCATACTGGTTAACACAGAGACTGGTTTATGCATGGTATTCTAATTAGACAATATCTCAGAAGCAATGAATGTTGCATCAGATAATCAAGTAGCCAGATTTTCAAAATGAATAATTATGTTGCCAAATGTACAAATTTTCTAAGCCTAAAAAAATTATTTATTATCAAAGTTGCTGAATGTTTATTTGTAGTTTGACAAATCAGTTTTCTGATTGTTTCAGCTGCATTCAACAATTTGTTTGTATAGAAACCTATAATAATTAGCCACTTTAATCACATAAAACCTTGACATATTGTGAGCGTTACTGTTCATATATGACCTCAGTACAGTGACAGCTTGAATATTTCTCTCTGAGGTTGCACATTTAATTATCTGGGGAAAAGGCTGACAGAAGTTCCTCTGTGTTTGGCAGTATGTCAGTCCAGAGCAGCTCCCTGAGCACGCTCCCCCAGTATCGCTGTGAATACGAATTAGTTGCACATCAGCACTGCAGCCTGAATACAGAAATGAATGGAAGCAGCTAACCCACTGTTGCCCTCTGTAGGAGCCCTACTACGTTCGCTGCATCAAGCCCAACGATGTCAAGTCCCCTCTGCTATTCGAGCAGGAGCGCTGCCGCCATCAGGTGGAGTACCTGGGGCTGCTGGAGAATGTCAGAGTGCGTCGTGCTGGCTTCGCCTACAGACAGACATACCCTCGCTTCCTGCAGAGGTACCACGCAACGTGATAATCATTCCAGTCTCTCTTACCATGCAACAAACCTTGTTTTGGGGGGTAACGTTTTTATTTATTACATGTAGCACTGAAAATACAGCTTAATCTTCAGATTTGAGTTATTGTTTTGTCTATAAAGTTTCAGAAAATGCTGTAAATATCCATCATAAATCAAACCCATCTCAGATATCTCCTCATTCCTTTTTACATCTGAAACATCAGCCCAAACCCAAAGAAATTCAACTGACTGTCATATATGACAGAGAAAAGTAGCAAATCCTCACATATGAGAAGCTGAATCAGAGAATGTTTGACATCATGGTTGTTGATTCAGTTGATTGATCAAAACGTAGTTTCAGCTCCAATTACCTCTAATTAAGCTGAAGCCCAAACTGGCTTACTGTGAGATGCAAAGGATTCATACACGTCCAGGTGTGTTTATTATGCCACCCACAGACATCGTTACACACGAGTAGGTAGGTCCATACATCCAGGCTTGGTCACGATAACAAGAAGCACCAATGTCTTTTTACAAAACATTCTCCAATGTATCTTAAAGAATAAACATCATCAGAAAACAACCAACTAAGGAACAAGGGACCACACACACAAAAGGCGAACAGCATCACAGAACAGGATGAATTTTGATTATTTTTAAAAATCTGATTGCATATTCTTTTTTTTAGTCCCAGAGAGGCCCATGTTAGAATGTATTAATGTGCCTTTTATCACTAAACTGTAATTTAATTTGTTTTAATTGGTGGGGTCAGGCCATTGAGGAAGAGTTAGCACAGTCATCATTTATACTTTATTTTGCCAAATCATGTTAGATGTATAAAGTAAAAAAAAACAAAACATTAAGTGCCCCAGGTGAGGCTTGAAGGCTAAATGGGTTTTGAGGAATCGGTGACTGAACAATACTTCCTACATGTAAATGCTGGGGACTAACACTCTGAACCCTGACGCTGGTCAGCCGTCAACAGTACTACTGTACACAGAGTCCTAACTGTGAGATGTAAATATGTGTGGTGTAGTGTAGTACAGCTAATCAGTTAAATCTCCAGCAGCCATAACAAAATAACCCCTTGACCATCATTTTTTGTTCATGATAGATTTATCAGTTTCCTGTAAACATGACCTTGATTAAAAGCAGCCCTAAAACACTCAGACTGGATTGTAATTGGCACAGAGAGATGTTTGTATAAACATTTTAATATGCTGAAAAATAGCCCTGTTTTAATGGGACTACTAGTCAATGACCTGCATTAATAACTTATGTTTTATTCATATGGAAGCTCAGACACCTGACATTACAGGTCTGTTTACATCTGAACAAGCACTAATTTGGGTGCATATTGAGTGCTAATACTAGAGTTTTGAGGCTGATGCCAACATATGAAGTAGTTCAGATTAGCTTCACCCCAGTTACAGCATAAATTGTTGCATGAGTAATACTAATCAAGCAAAGTGATACACTATGTATAGCAGCACAACACCCCAAAAGGCTGTTCAGCATCGAGTACTTTGGCACTCAATAGTATTTCTGTTTATTTCTATAGAACATTTAATGTGGGACTCCTGTGACTTGTGTTGTCTGCTTGTTTACTTTGGACTTCTGCACTTCTAGACGTCTGCAGTGTGACATGTGGTTATTGTGATTAACCATTGTATAATCTCATGTCTGGTTTCAGCTTCTCATGTGTGTCAAATGGCTTAATTGGGTTTTGGACTGACTGGCTTCTCGGTATTTATGAGGGACGTTTTTTCATACACTAAACTAATTTAACTTAAATCTCCTAAAGACTTAAATCTCACTAATCATGAGAATGTCATGCACAAGATCTTTTGAAGGTATGTTCTGTCTTGGGTTTAGCTTCTAGAGACGGAAAAGAAAGCAATAGTTCTGGTGTCAGTCACATCAACACCTGACAGTTATTAAAGCATTTCACTAAAGATCCAAAGTGTCAATGCTGTGGTGGCACTACATAAAAAAATCAGGGCATCAAAGTCCAGGATTCATCTTCTGGGGACCATGTGTGTCCGTACAAAAAAAAAAAAAATCTATGGCAGCTGATTGAATAGCTACATGAGTAATGTGGCTAGAAACACTTAGCCAAAGCACTTTGTTCCTCTTCCAGATACAAGATGATCTCCGAGTTTACGTGGCCAAACCATGACTTGCCATCAGACAAAGATGCAGTGAAGAGGCTCCTGCAGGGCTGTGGATTTGACCACGATGTGGCCTACGGTAAAACCAAGGTGTTCATCCGCACACCACGCACCCTCTTCAGCTTGGAGGAGCAGCGAACAGAAATGATCCAGCGAATCGTCCTCTTCCTGCAGAAGGTGAGTCTGACCACCTCAAGGTAGCTGATGAACTCAGACACTGACACACAACTTGAAGCTGTGAACTGCTGATGCTTTCTTACTCTGACATCATGGGAAATGCAGTTCAAAACCTTGTGAGATCCCCTGTTGTTAGCGACTGATTACATCTCTTCCTTTTTATCCAATTTTCTTTCCCTCATCCTACCTTGAACATAGACCAGAGAACTGAATTAGCAAATATTCTTTTTTACTATTTGGTGATAATGGAAGAGCGCCTGTCACTGAATCCCAGTGGTTTCCAGCCATAGCTGATCTGTTGGGAGTTGCGGTTTCACGGTCTGAGGTGTGTTCTCATTGAAATTCACCAGCCCTTGTTTTGCATATGAACAACCTCAGAGACTAGAAAACCTTTGACTCTACTCAAATTTGTATCCAAGTGATACAAGCACGGAGATATTGTTGGAGCTGATATCAGTGTTGTTCTCTGTCTCTCAGGGTGAATGTCTCTGCCTCCTCTTTCTCTGAGTTTTCCCCCACACAGCTCTTCTAGTACTGGCCGAGTGGATCTGAGTTGTATAATCTGAGATGTTTTGGGGTGTTTGGGAAGTAAAAGTAAGATGGCAGCTGCTGTATTCACCATATTTTGGCTTCATTTTTGCATCGTGGAGGGAAGTGGTGATGCCGTGTTCGTCATATATATTTCAGTGGGCTGAGACTATTGGTCAAGCAAACTAAAGTCCTTGGCTCTATAAAAGGATGAGGTGTTTTGTTTGTTTACAGAACAAACAATCACCAAAAGAAATAAATCTATTTATTAATTAACTAATTATTAGTTTCGGTCCTAATATGAACCCCATGTTTTCTCATCTTGTTTCCCTGTGGCCAGTGTTTCTGTTTTTCCTTCAGCTGAACATTTTCAAAAAGAAACTTTCTATGCTGTGAATACTGATTGCTGTGTGTGTGTGTGTGTGTGTGTGTGTCAGTATTCAGAAGCTGTTGAGCCCCTCGTGCGTCATTGGTTTGACGACACCTTGAGGCGAGAACGCCAGTATCTTGGTGCGATTTTGTTGCATGCTCTGACGCGTCATATCAGCATGCAAAGCAAAACTTTGTTACTCTGACAGATGGAGAGATCGGTTTGTGCTCTGTCTGGTCTGCCTGCCAAATTAAGGACATGGTATGCAAATCACAGACTATCAACATCTGATTGACAGGCAGGCAGCAACAACGCCAGTCTGTAGAAAGAGGGTGCACACGCTGCACACGCCTGGGAGACATGATTGACATTTATACATTTTCCCCAACCTGTCAGCATATGGGAACCATGTGGACAGATTCCTCCACAGCATGTTGCTTTCATGTCTGCCCCTCTCAAGGAGCGTCTCCAAGCTCCCACAGATAAAAGGGTCATCTTGTGTATGAACTTGTGTAGCGGATTGATTGGTTGACCTTTGTATTGATCTGCCTGACCCTTTACAGGCTCTTCCCTCAGACATACCAGATGAGTGTTCCTTCCGCCTTTCCCTCAGGAGAGTCCTGTATCTCCAGGATAAGCAGCTTTGATAACGAAGGGAACGCCCAGATGAATCGTAGCTTTTCACCCAAACGAGCATCACAGTGCTGCAGAGGTGTCGGAGCAGGGCTGTTTAATCCTGCCCTCTGTTGATGGTTAGGATTCACATGCAGGATGTGGTTCACACACACACTTACTTCTGCTATATGCACTCACTGACACACACGGTCAAACAGTGTTGTGACAGCAGAACTGACTTCTGTATCTGTCATGCTGTTACTCAAACAAACATCCCAGCCTGAGTTTGATCTGCTGTGCCAAGCAACCCCCTTATCTGCACCTGGCACAGCACAGTGCCTTATGCCAGTCAGGGTCACAGTGCCAGGACTGTCAGCAGATTACTGAGGCTCAGACACACTTCTTGTCCTCTGTTTGCCTCATGGGTTTACAGTAATATCAGCAAGTCTGCCCCATTGATCATGTAAAGACACAGTTTGTGTATCTGCACACTAAAGTCAGGTTGAGTGACACACCACAGTCCCGCTGCTTGTCCAAGCTGGGAGAACATTAGCTGTTATTCTGTAGCTGTGCTCTTCTTTCACCTCTTTAAATTAACATAACCTTCCTCCTTTGAGAGTGGGGGTGGGGGATAGCTGGATGTAAGTACTGGGGTAGGAGCTCCATTTTATCCTGCTGTTCTCTATCTCTGTCCTCTCTTTATGTGCTCACATCCACATCATTTTTCCACTCTTGTCGTGCTACATCCACCTGAATTGTGCTGCCATCAGCCTTGAATGCATCACCACTGACTGCTTATCGACACTGAAATCTCTACTTGGACAGAGCAATCCAGTTGTTACCACTTTAAGAAACAGCAGCCAGAAGAATGGCCAATAAAAGGAAATGAATACAGACTGTATAAATTATACATAGACCGCCCCCATCCTCACTCTGTGTTCAAATGAATATTTCATAAATTCGAGCTCAGCCATCCGCATCCCAGTAGCTGTCGGTGCTTGACAGTGACGAGAAGGGCATCCACACTCCAACCCCCATGTGTTCTGAGCCATATCCTTAATTGCTTTCCAAAGCTTTACATGGTATCTGTGTAGCTGTGGGTTTATCAGACGTGGCGAGCGTTGTCTTGGGTAGTCTGCTTTCACAGCATGGCCGTTGGGGGGCTCGTCTGGGCAGCTAAATGAAACTGTCTGCCAAGAAAAAAGAGCTGTGTTTTATTATTTTGTATTGTTTCCCTGTGGATAATGCATGTCCTGAGGCAGTAAATTGTTCAGTAATAACTCAAATTGTGTTTTAGGAGAATCAGGCTGACATGATGAGGGTGTAATCTGTGAACAGCTCTGTGCAGCCCTCTTGTGAATAGCACTGCTCCTCCTCTCTGCCCAACTGTCCAGAACTGATCTGTCTCCTGCTAGACCTCAGCAGAAACATGATCTCCTCCCTAGATGATCTCAGAAAAGGCTGTGATGAAGAAAGTGACTTTTTTTTCCTCCCCTCTTTTGTTTCTATTGTATTAAAACTGATTCTGTGACTTCACTGTTCTTAGTTCATAATATACAGTAGCATAAGATGCTACTGTAACGTCCCAGCCATATTTTGTCTTTAGTGCTTATTTTAATTACAACTGCCTCTACCCAGGTTATTGGGTTTCAAATAAAAAAAACATATTTCATCAGTTTGTCAAGGCTACAGAGCCAACTCACTTTGTGCATCCTTTCAGTGCTGCAGCCTAAAAATATCCTACAGTATACAATACCTTTGGCAAGTTATAAAAACTCTAAAACACTGCAACCCTGGGCATTTCTCCATGGTAACTGACATGTGGTTCACAGCCAAAGTTTACTGGGTTTTTTTTTTCTTTAATTTGCTTCCAGTTGTTTTGATTTTGTTTCAAGATATCAGCTGCGAGAGAAAGGGGCATCCTGGTGAGAGTTCAGGATGTTGACTGTGGAATCAAAACACCTCTGAGTCCCCCATCTCTCCCTCTCTATTCCCGCATGTGTGTGTGCTGCTCACACAGACTCTTCATTGATTTATGATAATGACCGCCTGCCTGTGCCTCAGTCCACTGTCGTCCTTTGACAGCCTGTGGTCAGAGCACGTTGCAGCCTCACACACTCGTGATTCTGCCCCCCTCCACCCACCATATACTGTATATCAAGCATGTCACTGGAAAACCAGTTCAATATCCCTGGAGGATGTGGAAAGTCGGGTGTTCAGTAGTGGATTGCAATCGAGTGTGTCAGTGGTGCAGACCGTCCTATCTGTCCTTCCCTGTTGGACTTGGGTCATCCTTTTTTCCCCTCTCTAGGTGACGAGGTGAAGGGTTGTTTGTGTGTTTTGGCTTGAACAGTTTAAATTGCTAACACTGCAGTTCAGTTAATGGCCCTTTGTTAAAGCTGCAGTCCCAATACTTTTAGATTAAAGACATTCAGTAGCCACTAATGGTCTGTGTTCTGCTCAGCTCAACATCTCAGCTGAAACCTGCCAGCACTCACCAGTTGCCCTGGCACATCTCTGGAATGCTTTTACCCAGTATGCATTTAAAAACAGCCACACCCCCAAATAAAACCCCAGCAATCTGTCCCGCTTTGTTGTGACGGAAGATCCCCAATCTGGCTTTGATGAGCTCGTAAATCCAGGGCCCCAGTGCGTGATGAGGGCAGGCTCCACCATGGCAGAGTCTCAAAGGGTGATCAGATGGCTTTATTGGCCAGGAGAGTAAGGTAGCAGATCGTCGGGGTCCTTGTTATTGGCCTGATTTATCCACAGTCCCCCGAGTGTCGTGTCTTCATCAGCCCACCCCCGTCATCACAGCCAGTCTGCTTCACTGTTTGAGACCCAGAACAAGTGTTTGTGGTGTGTGTGTGTGTGTGTGCGCTCGTGTGGGTGACTATCGTATTTCTAACGTCTCGCTACTTTCAACCTGTCACACCTTAATGATGCTCCAAAGACAGTGCAGGCAGTTTATGTCTGCTGTTTGCTGATTTATTGGTGCTTTATGGGCTCTTTTTTCCCTCCTGCTCTGCTTCTCACCTCCAGCCTCAGTCACCAACAGTGTAATTAGTGATTTGTAGCTTCAATAAACACAGTTGCTGATCTGGCATAGGCCTGTGCGCCATATGGATGTTAGGCAGGCAACATCTTTATGGAGTTCCCACTGAAATTCATACTGTATTTGGCCATACTTAATAGATTGCTTAGTGTATCTTATGAGCACACATGGGGTGAGACAGTGTGAGTGTGTGTGTGTGGGGTAGAGGAGTGATTTAAACGGAGAGAGAATATTGTCAAATGGCTTAGACAAGTGAATAAGAGTTTTTTCTGCTTCAAATATAATTACATGAATGCTTAATACTGCATGGCATGATATAAGGTTTTCACTCTCTGTGAAAGAAGAGGTTTAATTCCAGCACATTATCAGCATTGAGTTTGTAGTAGACCTTCATCAGACACAAGTTCACCACATGACACAACAGCTTTGTACTTGAGCCACAGGCTGCAACAACCAGTCCACATTTCTACAGTTGTCACATCAATAGCTCTAAGAGGAGTTAGACACAGCATCCACAGAATACACGTGAACTTTATATAGTCATGTTTTCTATAAATCAAGAGACTAAGTATTTTGAAATGTTCCAAAGTTCAAATAAGGACCAGGAGGCAAATTACGGGCCAAAGTTTAATTAAGTCTGACTAAGTGTTGGCTGCTTTGCTTAAACACCCATGAAGAAGTCAGGTAAAATACATAACTGAAGTCTGTCCTTTCTTTTTCCTGCTATTGATGAAGCAGGACAAAACATCTTTTTAACATCATATGACAAAGGCATGTATCCAGCTGTAAGACCAGGTAGGTATGTTTCAGGTAATCAAAGAAGTTTTTAAACGGTTGGTTTAGATTTCAAAGTGTGTGAGACTTATCAACCCATCAAGGGGCACCGAATCCTTTGGTATCGGGTCACCACACAAACATTCAGACAGGCTTTGTATTACAAAGACTTGGACATAGGATCACACATACAGTACATTGTTGTATATGCTTTCTGCCACTTCTTTCTTTTGAACTGGTTTCACTAATAATAAAAATATGCACACAAACCAGCCAGTGAGGTCTGGTCTATATCAGATTTATCAACATTTTAGCCTAATAGGGAATGTCTCAGCTTAATGCATGTAACATGTGGCTTCATAAATGTTCAGGCTTAAAGAGCTGAGTTAAATCTTCTGAGAAAGGTTGCCTTGGTGATTAGATGGCTTCCTTCACTGATTCAGCCTCTTTCCACTTCAGCAGTAATGCTGTGGACAAGTCAGTGTTCTGAACTAGAGTGTTCAGTTATGGCTCCGCAGTGGATGTGACTCCATGCCACCTTCCTTTAGTTCACCGTGTTAAATAACACCAGGGTACAACATAAGCACATATATTTGCAGCTGATATGATTAAAAGGTTTTCATCTTGTAGTGACATCAATTAATCTTCTGCTCCCTTATTCCACCGGTGCAGTCACTTATTAGAGTTCCACTCTTCTCAGGTGAAAACAACCTCTCCTCTGCTGTTTTAGTATGCAAATCTAAGAAATCCTTTTCTTTGCAAAACACACACACACACACACACACACACTTCAAGATTAAGTATTCATGATCTTCATGATTACAGAGCGTTACTGTTGGCTGGGGTCCAGGAGTGAGCCTCTGGTGCACTATGGTATGCGACAGTGAACGCACTTTATTACAGATTATTTGGGACCATTTAGGTACAGTGTAGACATATGTGCAATAATGCAAGTAACTGAAGCTGTGTGTATGGAAGAACGAGAGAGGGAGAGAACACAATGAAAGTGGTGCATATGGTTATGATTTTAGTGGGGGTGGATCAGGAGTTATGGATCTCTGGGGCCCCACTTACATGCATTATTCATGTTTTCAAGGGTCTGATAACCACTCAACCTGTGTTTGATAACAGGCATGCTTGGGGGTCTTTAACTCTCGATTTAGTCTGAATTCATGCTTTTCAAACATTACAAGCACTGATGTCTAACAAATAAATATTTAAGAGTGTAATGGGATCTGAAGGAATTTGTGTTTCTAGAGCTTGACTCCTGTAAGGGGTTAAAAGCCATGATATCTCAGCTTCTTCAGTTTTGACCTTTGCTATCATTTTTCTCCTGTGAGTTCCATGCCTCTTTGAAAGAGCAGTACAGTACTCTCAGCCATGTCCAAGCATGTTGAAGTACCAGAATGTATTCTATACTCTGGCTTAGCTACTTACATCATCATGTTGTTCCATGTCTGCAGGTGTGGAGGGGAGCCATAGCCAGAATGAGATACCGACGGATGCGAGCAGCCCTCGTAATCCTTCAGGCCTACAGGCGCTACAAAGTCAAGTCCTACATCTGCGAGGTCAACCGTCGCTTCAAAAATGTCCGGTCTATGAAGGATTATGGCAGGCATGTGAAATGGCCGACACCCCCCAAGGTTCTGCGCAAGTTTGAAGAGGCACTCAAGAACATTTACAACAGGTACTCAGACAAGAGACCATTCTCTAGGTAACAGTACTTCACCTGTAAATGTACTATACTGTATATCTGGTGCTATTTCAAGATTCAGATAAGGGTTCTTCAGCTTGCCGGAGAGTGCTCTTGCACAGCAGGCTGTCAGTCAGTTCACATCTATTTCAAATAAAGACAAAGGAGGAAATATTCACACAATGTTTTCAAATTGCTCGTTTGAAGAAAATCGCTTTCCTAAATTGACTGAAGGAAAAGTGGATCTGCCCCTAACGGTAGGAGACAATGCATGGCCCCGAGTGTTCTTTCACATCCAGATGAGCCTGTTTGAAGCGGCGTCATTCCGTTTTCTTCTGCCTGGGGCTCGCACTGGACATTGATTTTTCATCCTTCTTCAAAAGCTCTTCACTGCCTTTCATCTCAGTCTGTTTATTTGCGTTGTCTACTTGCAGCAGGGCACTGTTAGAAAATAGCCTTCCTAGAGAATAATGCTGGCTGTCAGGATGTGTGAGTGAAAAGATAATAAGCGCAGTACAGCTGGGCTCTGTTGTGCTCCTGCTGTACCGCCCCGCTGACCCAGCTATCAATGCCTTGGAATCTTAGTTTTCTCTCTGTGTGTCTGGATGTGTCTATCTCCAGGTGGTGGGCATGGACTCTGATCAAAAGCCTCTCTCCAGAGGAGGCCCTGCAGGTGAGGGCCAAGGTAGCCTGCCTGGAGGCCCTGAAGGGCCAGAGAGCTGACCTAGGGCTACAAAGGGCCTGGGAAGGAAACTATCTGGTGAGTAATTGGGATGACTGTGTGAGTGGACTGCAGTCTAATGTGTGACTTCATCTACTGTGAAGGACAAGACTGAGGTGCTTTCAACAGGTTTTCTGCACTGTTTTGCACCTGGCAGAAGCGAGACAGCCCTGACACAGCTGCGTCCTTCACCCTTGTTTCCAGCGAGCTGCAGCGGAAAGACAAATTCATGAGAGTTCTGTTCTCCTCCAATGTACGCAAGGTAGATGGCTTTTAGATTGTTTGTGCATTAATAGCCAACTTTCATCAGCTGGTCCTGGTTTGCACCACCTCCCTGCTGTGTGGTTGTGAGGGCTTACTGTGTCCTGTGGGGTGACTAATGAGGAGCTTTGTGTTTCCCAGATCAACCGTTTCCACAAGGCAGAGGACCGGGCACTGCTCATTACTGACCGCCACCTGTACAAGATGGACCCCCTCAAGCAGTACAAACTGATGAAGAGCACCCCCCTCTACAACGTATGACACTCCTTGTTACACCATTCCTTGATCTACCTCCTTTTTTAAAACAGGGTGATAAACACGGTCAGCTCATCAGATACAGGTGTAACAGCAGGGGTTACACATGATATGTTACTTTAAAAAACAGAAAACACTGATTCATGTGTAGCTGATCACATTTATTCTGTGCTGTACGTCCTGCTGTGTGTGATAGCCACAAAAAATAAAAAAGACAGTGGAGCAATTTCCGTGGCTTCCTGAAGCGGTGCCAGAGGTGACAGCATTATCTCTGATTTCTCCTGCGGCAACATGTCAATATGCAAAAATCTCATTCAGCTCTACAATTGGCTGCTTTTAATTCATGTTCTCACTGTGATAGGTCCATTAACGCTGTTGCATGCCCACAGCACACCAGGCTGTTTCCATGGCAGATGTGTCCTGTGTGTGTACTGCCTTGATGCTGCTTGTTTGTTTGTGCCAAATTCCTTGCATTTAAATTTCATGTATTTCTTTTCTTCAATCTTCTTGCACAAATGTTTCTAGAATCTACATTTGCCGTTTTGTTTTTAACCTTTTCTGCTCAGAAAAAACTAAATCTGGTTTCAGTTTGTCCTCCTGCACTTGTATGACCTGTGCATTCCCCAGCATCAGCCTCGGATGTTTTGAGAAAGCCTCTAATTCACTTTCTTACTGAGAGTTACATGAGATGATCAATACCATACCCATAAGACTTCAGACTTAGTTTTTTGTATAGATTAAACATAAAAAGATGTGGGGTATTAATCAGTGATCTTTAGAGGTTGGATGGTGTTGCCTTCAGACAGCTAACTACATCTTTATGCTAAGCTGTAGCTACATATTTAATGGACAACTTCTAACTCTTGACAACCATAGTGAATACTGTAAATTTAAAGGCTGGGTTTTCATATTATAGCCTCAGTGTGGGCAGCTCAACGTGACTGGATAACAGACGTTTGGAGGGTGGTTTAATTTATTGTAGCCTGATGCAATTTCTCACATCACTAATTCAATACAATGAACATAACACAACTTCCCAACCAGGCCATGTCATACTTAGCACTCTGCTGCTGTCACTTGTTTTGTTAACAAAAATAATGCTTTCCTTCAGTGATTAATTCCAGTTGCTTCTGCTTGTTTTTCCTAAGTGATATTAAGAAACTCAACACGTCCAACATAAATAAAACAATTAACCGGAAAGCCAGTGAAATAAGGAATAAATGCAATAATTTAAGCACAAATTTAAACCTGCTCCAAAATGTGTGCAGGTTGCTTTTCTCTGCTATTGAGCTAAATAAAGGGCCTGGCTGCTATTTGAGAATTTACATTCACATGGCGAAATCCATTCCATTGTCCTACATTTAACCTAAACCAAATTCCTATCCTAATTCAAACAGGTGTTAACAGGGCAACACAGTATGTCTTCACTCTTTAGGTGCAAAAATCAAATCACAAACAAATCTATGCAGTCGGACAGAGCAGTCTTTCTTTCAAGAAAACAATGAGAGAAAAGAAAACGCGTAAACAAACGGTTGGTGATATTTCTGATAACTGTCTCTCCTGTTATGGCTCTGCGATGAGACACAAGTATTGCTCATGTAGTTTATTGCACCACTGATCTTGGAGGTGAGGCAGAAATGAGACAGGAAGTGAAGGAGTCGTACAGTAATCTCTGAGGCGGATAAGTGGCTGTCGTCTGGTGAGATGAGTGAGATATGAGGATAGTGTGCACTGACAACTGTGGCAAGAAGTCGAGAGGGAATGAGATGGACACCCGAAGCCCAAATCGCTGCATCTGGGAGTGAAATGGGGAGATGGAGTTGAGACAGATGGTGGCAGACAGAGAGCAGGATGAGTTAACAACGTTTTAGTTATTGTTCATTCAGAGGGAGTGTCACACACAAGGCACCCTGAGCTGACAGATGAGGTTCAGTCTCGTGCACAAGGTCTGGTTTGCAGCCTTCAGACTGTACACACACAGCTCCACTTATATAACCACAAATATACTCAAGGACAGAGACATTAACAGCGGTTATAGTTTACATTTTTGTTATGGTCGACAAATTCCATGAAAAGACAAACAGTGAATCAATCCACTGATCATGCACCTTTTACTTCTTCTTGAGCACTGTTTGCTAAAAATCATGGTGTACTGCTGTTTCAGGAAATCACTGGGCCTTTTCTAAAAATGAGGAATAATATAGTGAACTGTTTGTAATGATTTATGTCTTGAGGAACAGATGGGTTTGAGCATGAACGACAGTTTTCTCATGAGACTAGATGTTGCAATTGATTGCCAACAAAACATAATGAAGTGAGTAATTAAGTTATTTCTATTGCATCTTTGAGATCCAAGTGTCCATAAAAGTACAACACCGTAACATGGTAATTGAGAAGGACTGATTACGACTGGAAAACTGAACACTAATGACAAAAAAGCCATTTGAGCACTAAGTTATAGAAATGTCGTCTAGGGTTGTAAAATATTTTTAGTGCTTAAAAATCACGATCTGCTTTGTCCCGAGTCACCACTGGGAACCTGTTGCTGGATAACACTGGCATCATTTAATATATTTCTTTAATTGTCTACAATCATATACAGTATATTAGGCTTTGAGTACTTTGACTGCCTCAGCCTCAAGCTCCCCGGATCCTCAGAGTGATGTAAATCTTTGAACACCATCTCACAAATGTATAGTTTTGTTTTCAATGAAAGAGTAGTACCCATATACTTTGTTATTTTGGCTTTGGTTTTCTGTGGGTCTTGTTGACAGTGAGAGACGTAGTGTATGGGCAGCCTTATAATTTAACAGCATATTTGGTTGCTAGCCTTGAGGAGCCTTTGGTGTTCTAAGATAAAAATGTCTATGTTTTAGCTAATAACTGTGGTTGTCTCTCTGTGTAGAAACAGTTCATTCATCTTTTCAGTCACCATTACATCCCTGATTATGACCGCTCCATCCACCATACCAGGCCTTTTGGTGCAGTAAATGTCAAGCTGCACGGAGCTGGTGATTGGTCAAGGTGAAGAAGTGTGAGGACAAGTAAGAAGTATAGAAAGAAATATGGGTGAGGAGGAGACAGAGATGTACAGTAAGTGAGAGCCACAGCAGTGTGATACTGGGCTATTGATCAGAGGAGGTCAAACAGAGGTGGAGGCCATTAGCTCCATGTTGATTAGCACTGATAGGATAACACCACAGCACCCCCTTGGCTGTCCTGCTGTGTATTTACTGCTGCTCCTGCAGGACAACAGAAGGGAATGTCTGAGCTGATGGAGGGCCGGTAGAGTAGTGAGGAGCCAACAACTGTCTGTCAGAGGATTTATATGGCTGTTAATGCCTAAGCTGCAAAAGTGGGATCATTACACTATATTTCTCATTGAATATAAATGCTGTTAACAAAATGGTCATTATCTATTCTGCCTCAGTGACAGATCTCACTGGTTTCCACCATCTTTTCTTTACACGTTCTATTTTCCATCTTTTTTTCACACTCCTGCCTCCGCCTCCTCCTCCGCCTCTCCCCGCCTCACCCCTCTCCCTGTCTTAGTGCCGTCTCTCTCCTCTTGCTGCTGCCACTTCTCTCTTCCTGTTGTTGTCATGCCAACTTCCCAGGAGACAGTGTTGTCATGGATACCGAGCAGCAAGGCAGATCAGCTGATGTCTGGTGTCGTTCAGGCATGTGCACAAATCGGTCTCCTGAATCCACAGCGAGGCTTATTTTGGATCCCTCCGGCTCTCGTTCTCCTCATGCTCTTTCTCGCCTCATTTTTTCATTCAGCCCTTTAACCCCTCTGTGTTTTTTTTTTTTTTTTTTTTTGCCAGCTACCACCCACAGCTGCAGTGTAAACATATACCGTAGCTTCAGATGGTGTATATGTGCATCCGTGTCCTGTTGTTCTTAGCAAAGTTGCTCAAAAAAGCACTGAACAAAAAGGTGGCTGCTTTCTGTAAGTAACTCTCAACTTATGTGAATCGATTAATACTTGAGATCAAGATGAGGTGATGAAGCTTAAATTTTAAGTGTCAACAAATTCATACATCTCTGCTTGGTTATTTTTTTTGCCTTGAACATTACTGGTGGTCTCACTGGTGCTGTTACATCTTCACACCATCAATGAGTGCCAGGCTCAGCTCATTATATTTATTTAAACACAGAGCCCCCACCCTTTGCTATTGCTGCTTCTGTCTTTACTGGGCTGGTGGGATGTGTTGTGTAACCAGTTATCTGCTCCCATAAGAACCTACTGCTCAAATTACGCCCTCATGACAACTGCAGAGCGGAGTGGATCAGCCCAGAGAGCACTTGACAGAAACCACCGTGGTCCTGCAGCAGGATTTTCCCATGCTATGTTTTCACCAAAGTACCCCCACTGGTGTTACTATCAGGATGTATGGACTGTACGAATGAAGGCAAGACATCAGCAAACACTCTCTCAGAAATTAATGTGATATGTGTGAGATGAAATTCAGAACATAACCAGTGAGGGCAGAAAGAAAGGTCTGGATCACTGCATAAAGCTTTGAAGAGAGACTTTTTAGAAACTTTGAGCAAAAGCAGAAGTTCACAACGTATTGTTGGACTCTCATCTAACCCCTAATTCATATACTTTTAATTCTCCAGCTAAAAACTTTGTATGCAACCAAGTACATGTATGTGAAGAATGTGAAGACTATACATACTTGTCAGTAAAAACCAAGTTTAACAACGGCTTTAAACTATAAGAAAAGTCCAACAACTTAACCAAAGACAGCCTGCATCCCAAATTCTGGCAACATTAGAAATTTAGGACCAACTACGATGTGAGTACTACGACGCACAAACCAACCAACTGGAATATGGAAAAAAAGATCCAGAGTAGAATGGCATTCTGTATGTGACATTGCAGGCACCATTTTAAATAAATTTTGAGAGAGCGCTGCAGAGTTAATGACATCAAAATAGATTCCTGTCAGATTTCACCAGGCATCTATTGCACCATGTATCTCAGAATTGATATTGCATAGTCTGACACAGATAGTAAGCAAAGCTTTTTGTACCATCTCACTCAGTGTGACATTCAGTGGACCTCATTACAGCTCAGCTCAACTAACCACTGCACAGTGAAGCAGCACTCTTGGCCTAGTCAGTGAAAGCTTCAGATGATGGACTGCAGTGAAGTGTATCACCATCCTCAGGTTTTGTCGGATTTGTGTGGGATGAGCAGTCGAACAGATGGCTGGGCAGATAAATGCCTTTAACTTGGGTTCAAACTGATTTGGTGAATTAAGACGAAAAAATGAGACAAGGAACCAAATCCGAATGTGTCATTACCAGACTCATTAGAAAAATGACTGTCATTCCGATCAATTAAGCTTTTAATATAAATGTAAATGTAATCACCCCATGTAATTATCTGCTGGTGGATTGCTTGACACAGAGCTGTGGCTTAGGGCTTTAATTGATGGTGATTACGTGAAGTGTTTGTTTCTGAAGTCACAGGCGTAATGTTGGAGCCAAACAGACCAACAGCTCTTCTCTGCCTGTTCTCCCCTGACAGATTTTAACTACAGCCGGTTCTTTTATCTGAAGGCCCCAAGAAGTAACACTCAGGAAACAGGAATCAGCTTTACGTAGATTTATTTTCTTCTGGTTAAATGCAGAGTTATTACAGCGCTGGGCTCTGAGAGATGACAAGTCTCCAAGAGCTTCGATAATCAAAAATCATTCACATTTATCTTCTCGGGCTGGGACTGCCCTGTACATGGGTGGAACGTTACACGTAAATATTCTAGAATGTTCATATAGGCAGTGTGTGTGTGTGTGTGTGTTGTGTGTTGTTATCTTCTATTTTCAGGTGTTTCTCTCTAATTGAAAGTAGACATGCAGTTAGCTGTGTCACTTACTTCCCTGATTCTGTTGTAAAAACCTCTTACTCATGCTTCAGACATGAGTGACCAGTTCAAGCCCGTCAGACTTCTCGTCTGTAAAATAGCATAAATTAACAGTATCTTATCTATAGTTTCCAGAACGACACTTATCTATGCAATCTATTCTTGCACAATTTTCCAAGAAGATGAAAAATACTACAAGTTGACTCGAATCTAACACGGACAGATAGTCCTAGCAATGCCCTCTGGTACCTGACTGGTTTTCTCAATCTGGACTGCCACAATTCAGCTTAGAAAGAGAAATAAATTGATAAAACCCAAAGGGAGGAAACAGCAAAAGGACAGGAAAACTAGTCTAAATGGAGGAAGGAAGGAAGGGGAATTTGTGAGATGCAAGGCAGAGCTCCTCTTCCTCCTGAGATGTGTTTACGTGTAAGGATAGTTGTAGACTTCCTATTGTGTCTACTCTGAAGACCTGTAAAGCTAAACAACCCAACCGCAAACTGGGATTTCCCCTTTTAGCCCTGCTGCTCTATTATTGCTATGTGGTTTGGGAGGTTCTGATTAGACAAGTTTAACTGGGGCTTTGGGAGGCTGGTCAATAAATCTTTACTCCGAGCTCCAAATGCTGGTTTAAGTCTCGAGTAGGAGAAATCTCATGCACCAACAGACACTGACCTCTGTCTACAGGTTTTGAAGAGTAATACTTACTGTATACCAAAGAATGTATGAAACCTTTTTGTGTGCCCTGAGGAAGCTGTGTGACGTCTGATAAATGTCCTTGAGTGATGTCATTTGGGCTGAAGACTGCAATGACGATGAAAATAAATCTGGAGGTGTGGAGCTAAACAGAAGTGAGCGTGACACACCTCTGTAGCCCACTCCTCGGCACCAGAATCTCTGACCAAACCTTCAGTGGTTGGGTTGCATTGTAGGTAATGAAGGCACCAGGTATTCCTCATGTCTCCTCCCTTCACTTCCTGTGGATGTAAGAGAGATTGAGTTGCAACTCCCAGTGAATTAATGTCCTTTGGGTTTGGTTGCTCTGTGTGTACATGTCTGTGCAATAGTTTATCTAAAATACACACGTGGCATGCTTCTCAACAAATTCTTTTGCACGTGTATTGTGTTTCTCCATAGGTTTTATGTACATGTTTAACTGTGTGCTTCCTGTCTCTCTCTCTCGCTCTGTTCCAGGTGACAGGAGTGAGCGTGTCCCCCGGGAAGGACCAGCTGGTTGTGTTCCACACCAAGGACAGCAGGGATCTGGTGGTGTGCCTGCAGGGTATGGTACCTGCCAGTGAGAGCCGCATCGGCGAGCTCATCGGCACCCTGCTTAGCTACTTCAAGAGGTTAGTGGCAAGTGGACACGGTGGGCAACAAGTGGTGACAGCTAAATTACTTTCATCTTGATATCTGATTTTGTTCTAAAATGGTTGAAAAACAGACTTGAGTTTGCTGATTAGAGTGTCTTGTATTTGTAAAGGTGAAATAACCTTCTGTGCCCACTCCCTCAACTTGTTTGTTAAAACACTGTCAGATCAGATAGTATTGGCACGGATGTGTGTGTGTGTGGTGTTGGCCTGTGTGACCTGAGACAGAAGGATTATGGGGCTGATAGAGTGCACGGTCACGGCTGTCCTCACTTGAACGCTAATGCTGATTAATCTGAGCTCAGAACTCTCTTCGGGGCAGGGTACTGTGAAGGCAGGCATTTTGGTTCTAATCTGCAAAGAAAAGAAAAACACAGTTACACTATTGTGCAAAAGTCTTAGGCCACCATTATTTTTGCTGTTTTAGCAAGGTTGCAGTGATGATGTATATTTATTAAGACATAGCCAGAAAACACAGAAAATATGTACACAATACTAAAAAAAAAAACAAAATTTTCAGAGCAAATCTCTTCTACAGGCAGCCTTTAGTGTGAGCTCCCTTTGCACTATAGCACAGCTTGAATTCTTCCTGAAGTCTTGAAACCATGGCAGAGCCTTCACCGTGTTTCACTGAAGGCTGCTACTCTCATTCTTCCATCTTTCTCCATCTCTTCTTCCTACGTCCTGTTCACGACTGGACCCGAACATTTCAAACTTCGACTCATCACTCCATAAGACATTTTTCACTGATCTTCACTCCAGTCTTTGCGATATTTTGCACATCTCACCCTTTTCTCCCTGTTGCCTTCCGAAACAGTGGTATCTCGGCTGCTGTCCTTCCACAAAGGCCGTTCCTGATCGAGCTTCCTCAGGCTGTGGAGATATATATATGTGTGTGTGTGTGTGTGTGTCATCATAACATTACTAAAACAACAAATGCGATGGTGACCCAAGACTTTTGCACAGTACTGTAGGTTACATGCCTAAATGAAATCCCTGTAGTCCATCTAACAGTTGTTGAGGAACATGACAGTTTGTCTGTGTTTTATACTGCACACTGTGCAGCAGTAGAAGAAAACTCTAATTAAGCTATGAAAGAAAATAAATGGCAGAAAAACTGATCAAGGAGTAAAACAAAGTAATTTGAGCTGATGTTCTCAGTTTGATCCGTCTGCTGCTGTGATTGCTGTTTTGGTGAAGCCCTGTTTTTAGATCCTTGACATTGCTCATTTCACTGACCGTTGAATTGACTCCTGCACAATAGTCTGGCACATGTACTGGCTTCTGTGTCCATGTTTGCCTTTCTTTGTGTGTGCATCAGTATTTGTGCATGCAGACAGATGTGCCTGCAACTGCTTATCTTGGTGTGTATGGGAGGTGCGTTCATGCTCATTGTTCCCATTCTGCGACGGTATCTTGCTTCATTGTTGAGCCCATTTCTCTGTAGGTGCAGAGCTGAGAAACGTCTCAACATAATAACCCTCCATGTGCTCCATGTGCCGACTCATCCATCACTGTGAAACACTGAGAGAACAAAGGGAGCACCAGCATGTGGAAATATGTGTGTGTGTCTGCATGAGGAGGAATTCCTGATAGACGGTCTCCACGTGACCGGCTGTGTGTTTGTGTATCCATATTGTGCGATCTGTCCGACTATAGTGGCTCCCTGTAGATGTGACTTTAACCTTTATCTCTCCTTCAGCATGCTGCACAGTGCACAATATGCACAATAGCGAGCAGGCCAGCTTACAGCAGCAACAAAGCCACACTTTATCCTCCTCACAGTGACAGCCAGGCCAAAGCAGAATGACACGTCTGCTGGGAATAGGCACTGTTCTTGTCACGGCTGTGTCTGGATGCTGACATTTCCATGAGGGTGCATTTTGTTTTTAACTGTTTCTAAATCTGCTTATCATTAATGTCTTTTCTATGTTTTTATGAATTTTGATTTTTCAGAAGTAGTAGTGTAGTTTAAATTTTGAGATGTTGTCAAACAAACTTATCAGTACCACGCCAAGTTGCCTCAAATTACAGTAACGCCTACATAAGAAGACCAGTTGTCTAGAGGCATTTAGAAAGGCTCCATTCTTACTTTGCATAAAAAGGAGGGGTATTGGATTCCCATGCCTTCACCCTCCCTTTCCTTTTCCCCTGTCCCTCTTTTAAGTCCTTTTTCTGCTTCCTATTTTTGACTACACCCACTTTTTACTGATCTCAGTCTTTCTTGAACCCCCTGTGCATCCCTCCCCCCTTCACTTTCTCATCTCTCTGTCCCTCTGTCTTCCCCATTTTCTACCTTGGCTCCTCCCTTGCTTAATTGTGGAGAAGAACCAATGAAATATTTAAGACTGTGCTGCTGTTGAAGCCTATATTTAGATGAGGCAAAGCCACCCCCTTACTTTCTGACTCTCTCCTGTGTGTGTGTGTGTGTGTGTGTGTGTGTGTGGACTCCTGCCATCAGCTGCCAGCAGAGCAGCGCAGACACCCTGCATCCTCCACAGAGAAACCCACAGACTCTCTGCATAGTCAGTGAAGGATTCAGGCCTTAATGTTCCACCCTGTCTTATTGATTACTGTAAATTTTCAGTGGTGAAGAGAGCGAAGCAGGCCTGTATTTGAAGCAGGATTATATTAAAAATAGCCCTTTATTCCAAATTTGACTGATTTTAATACGATGTTTCCCTGTTTGTAGCTCTAAAGTGTTAACAATAGTTTCAAATGCTTTGTGACTTTTGCCTTAGAACATATTGTACCTTTGTACCTGTTTCTCATTTATTTCTTCTCATTCATTTTCCCTCCACTGAGATCTGAATGTAAAAATAGCTCCATGTTATTCATCCATTTGTTCGATTCTTACAGGTAGCAAAATACAGTTTAAAACCTTTGCTGCTTTAAATGCAACATATCAAACTTTTGTCATTTTGACAGGTAAAAGTAACAATAGATGCCGAACGTGTTGCTTTCAGCCAAACGGCACAGTTTCTCTCTCTCTCACTGTCTCTCTGCGTTCTTGTCAGTCGTGACTTAATGACAAAGTTGCCCTGTGACTGGCAGGTCTAAGTCCCTGGTTCCCATAATCTCCTCTCGCCTCCTGTCACTGTAGTTTCTGTGTTAAGCAGCTGGTTGGTTTCTTAGAAAAACAGCGGATTGTTTTTGTGGCAACAGCTGGTTTTGGCTCCACCAGCTGCTAATGAAAAACCCTGTGCAACAGATTGAGTGTGTGTGTGTGTTTGTGTGGTCTGGGATTACTCATGCTGCAGGGACATAAATCTGTTTACTCAGCAGAAATATCCGACATTTGCTGATCCCAGTTTTTCACATTAGTGAATGACTTGTGGCTCATCTCTCTTTTTATCACTGTAAATGTAAATTTTTGGTTTTCTGAGTATTGGTTGGACAAAACAAGCGATCTCACAGTGATCCAGTATTTATCGAGATATTTCTCTAAAATCCAGAAAAGGCAGCTGGTGCTACTGTAGGCGATCACCAAAGTGATTAGGATTCATCATGTTGAGTTACTGTCTGTGCAAAATGTCATGGAAATCAATCCATTGGTTGTTGAGAAAGTTCAGTCTGGACTAAAATGTCCGACAGACCAACAAGGCCATCTCTAGAACAAGAGAACATTTTTTGTGTTTTTTACACCAGTGGTAATTTTGCAGACCCTTATGTTCGGCGCTCACATTGGGAGCAAGTGGATTAATTGATAATGAAAACAATCGTTTGTGACAGATGTTTATGGATTTACTGCCCTCATTTCTGTCTTCAAGCACAGCTACATCCATTCATCCTTTCTCTGTCTTGCGCTCATCTAACCTCCACCCTCCTCCTGTCCTTCTGTATCTTACCTCCCCCTTTCTCTCATCCTTCCTGTCCTTCTCCTTCACCCCCACCTCCCCCACCCTAAAGTGTGAGTCAGCAGTAGTGTTCAGTAAACAGTCCTTCATTGATCTCTCAGGGTGATGTGGTCATATTCTGTTACTGCCCTTGCTCCTGCCTGCGTCGTCCTCGTCCTCCGTCTGACACTGCAGAAGGGATCTGGGGAGCGCTAAGCCCGACTGCTTGAGGGAGGAAAAAAAAAAGTTTAATGAGAACAGAAGGAAGCACGAAGAAACAAAAGTGTTAGTGGGAGTGTGTCAGGAATACTGAGCGAAGGGAGAGGGAGGTGAGGTGGCTGCAAACAATGCAAAGTGGATCAAGTGAAAAATAAGAGCTGCAAAATAGTGGAAGACGTTTAGGATGTAGAGGATGCTGGGTATGAAAAAGAAGTGCCATTGATCTGATTTACTTGTGTGCTCTTGGTTCAGGTAATCAGACTCACTGCAGACATGTTGGCGTCGGAGTGCTTTCAGTTTGATGTGTTTGACGAAGATCAATATTTTCATCCTAATATCTGAATAAGGCCTTGTCATTTTTCCCTTTGATACTGAGTTTGTTTTGTTTAGAAATATTAAGATGAAGATGATGCCATCTTGACAAAAATGAATGCGGACCATTCTGGTCTAAGGTTTATGTAAGGTAACATGACTGAATTATTTTAAGACCCGGATATAAAGAAATGTAGTTATTGTGTATCAGTAACGTTGTGGCTGATACCTAGTCCTCTTCAACGGCCTGGATCAAACACTGGTATTAAATGTGGCATAGTTTGCAAGTACATGGAATTTAAATGGGATAAAATATCCTAAAACTCTGGTATGGTCCTTTAATTAAAATAAGGTCGTCCATTGCTGTTGTTGTTGTTTTTGGAAGGATTAGATGTGTCTGCTTTTTAGCTGCGAAGAACAAAATTGTTGTTAAATAAATGTCTGAATAAAGCACAGTTACTGTATATCTAGAGATGACACTAACATCCTTTATAACAGGAAAGTGATAGAGAGAAACAGTGAGAGACAGAGAGAGAGAGAAAGCCAAGCTGCCTTTGTCTTCTTCACCAAGGTCACCCCTTTCTGCTGAATCAAACATCTCAGACTGAAAGAAATAGGCTTTTTCTCTCTTCCCCTCCATCCCTCATTCTCTCTTTCCTCTTTCTCCATCCATCATCCACCCCACTGCTGCTCCCCCCTTCCCCCTCTTGTTTTTCACTTCACATTCCTCTTCTCCTCCTCTTCCTCCTCCTCCTACTACTCCCCCTGTCTCTCTCCTTTCTGGGGCGCTGCAGATGCAGTTCCCATGGCAACCATTGGATCCATATTTGTCTGATACGTATGCCATCCATTAATAACCCTGCTGGCTGAAGATAATAGCGGCACATCTCGTCCCAGACTTCAGGCCGACAAACAGAAACTGAGACACATGCTAGCAGATCCACATATTGTAGAACAGAAAGAATGTGAGGAACGATTAGAAAGAGAGTATGATGCAATAGAGGATGAAAAGAAGCATTAGAGGGTGCCAGCTTTTGTTTAGCTCTACAGACAGTTGGGACTGGATATCCATTACACTGCATAGTTTTGTTAACCTAGTATGGCTGCAGGCAGCATCTAATATTGAATTCTGTCAAGAACCAAATGCCTGTAATATTCTTGACATTGTTTTTTTTTTCCAGATATCTTTAAATGTATATCTGATTTAGAGCAAAATTTTAGCCATCTTTAAGAGTCACTTTTTTTAGGGCTGCTTTAGCTTTTGTTGACAAATGAAAAACATGTTAAGGAAAATATCAATGAAGTATCATTTAGAATCAGGTTGAATCACTTTCTTTGTCCAACGCATTTAGTCACCAGAGGACTTTCAAGGATAATCTGGCTACGTAGCTGTTAAATATCTTCCAGTTTGCAAAGGCAAACTGCATGCGAGTTTACACATTTTTATGCACACACAGGAGTCGTACACTCACACACAGTCGTCGTTATGTGGGCCACTGGGGAGTCCTGCTCGTCTCCTTGGCACTATGCTGCAGCCTGGGGGAGGAGGCTGGCTGGGTGGACCGACAGGCAGTGGCGAGTAGCCAGCCCGTGTGTGCGAGTGTGACTGTGAGGATGTGTTTGTGTGTGTGCTGAATGGATAAGGCACACTAGAGGTAATACCTAGAGGTGTGAAAATGTAGCATGTGTCAGAGGTTGTGCATGAATGAAAGAAATGTTTGTGATTGTGTGAGTTGATCTGACCTACTTCTCCACTGCAGTCAGCCCCCGAATCTTTCTCCCTCACACACACCGACACACAGGGACAAACACACTCAGTTATATGTGTTACTGAGGTGTTAACCCTGCTGCTAATACCACGGTATTTGGTTTTATTTTGTCACAGCAAACAAAAAGGATCTGCTAGAAGCTTAAGTAAGAGGCAACTGGATCAAATATGGAGTCTCTTACTGATCCAATTCATCTATTAGTTGACTGACACAAAATTGTACAGCTGTCTAGATAACTGATTAACTATTTCAGTTGTTTTGCTGGTTCTAGCTCCTCAAATGCATGAAGATATCATTGCACAATGGTGATATTTAGGTCCAAGACTCCTAATGAAACAAACCAGGCAACTCTGAAACTGTCCTGAGCATTGTTTTCTATTTTCTTTTAGTTTTTTGTCTTGGACATATTCAGGACTCAGGTACAGATTTATTAAACATCATTCCAGTGGGCAGAGATGAGTGTGGTTGCTTTTACTACAAGATCAGTTTTGCATGAAAAAGTGCAATGGCAGCCTTAATAAATTGGGCTGATTGAACAGTTGACTGATTATATGACTGATGATGTTGATGATGTTGCTTGTCTGAGCCAGGACATTCTTGAAGAATATATTTTAATCTCGGTGAGGTTTTCCTGGTTAAATAAAGGTTAAAATAAAAAATTCAATTTGGAATTACTTATTTCATTAATGACCATTTATGCTTTATGACTGTGTTTTTGTATCTTTTGTGAGCTGAGTCCCAACCCGCACTTTGCCTTTCAGTCTCACACTTGTATGCAAAATTGCATTTAAGAACAGTCCCTATCTCTGACTGCAGTAATTAGATTTTGTCTAAGTCAATCAAACAGTAATTACAAACAGATTGCGAGTGTAAATTGAATCAGTGCTCAGCTCAGCCTTTTTGCCCCGTGCTTCCATGTCATAATTGCGGCCCATATTCTTTTTGTTGCAGTTACATTTCTTTTTTTTTTGTTTTGTTTTGTTTTTGTAGACATAGTATTTTTTTATGGCTCTGAAGACACATCTGAATACAGTTTAGTGTATACAGTTAGTAACAGTACAGTACTCAGTCAAATGGCCCTGGTTCTCAGCTGCGAGGATTTTCTGGTTTACTTTGTTTTTATGTTGCACTAAACTAAATATCTTTAGGTCTTCACCTGTTGGTTGGACCAAAAATGTATGCCATCTCCCTGAGCTTTAGCAAATTGTGACGGGCAATTCTATACTACATCTATAATCGACAGAAGTGCTAGCTACATGCTTAACTGTAATGTTAGCTTCTGTCCAACTGGGAACTGTTAGTTATACTGTACAGTATACTTTAGACTATATTCCAATGAATGTAGATGTTCATGGTGTCATTATAAATCTCGGGCAACAAAAACGTCTTTCTACCTCAGACAGGCTGCAAGAGGAGGTGAAATGTGAAGCTGTTGTCTGTGTTTGTCTGAACCCCACTCTGTCCATGAATGGTCTGCACCAAGCCCTATGTGTATGAGGGGGGTACGTCTTTGTTTATTCATGAGCACAAATTACTGTTGTACTATCACAGGTTAGTCAATCATCTCCTCATGTTAATAATTCTCATGATTAACACCCTAAATACTGCATGGGGATGATATGTAAGATACTAGTAGGAGTGGCACCTTTTTTATATTAGTTCAAGCTCTGTATAGAGTTTACTGCTGTATATGTACATACAGTGGGTACGGAAAGTATTCAGACCCCCTTAAATTTGTCACTCTTTGTTATATTGCAGCCATATGCTAAAATCATTTAAGTTCATTTTTTTCCTCATTAATGTACACACAGCACCCCATATTGACAGAAAAACAGAATTTTTGACGTTTTTGCAGATTTATTAAAAAAGAAAAACTGAAATATCACATGGTCATAAGTATTCAGACCCTTTGCTGTGACACTCGTATATTTAACTTAGGTGCTGTCCATTTCTTCTGATCATCCCTGAGATGGTTCTACACCTTCATTTGAGTCCAGCTGTGTTTGATTATACTGATTGGACGTGATTAGGAAAGCCACACACCTGTCTATATAAGACCCTACAGCTCACAGTGCATGTCAGAGCAAATGAGAATCATGAGGTCAAAGGAACTGCCTGAAGAGCTCAGAGACAGAATTGTGGCAAGGCACAGATCTGGCCAAGGTTACAAAAAAAAATTCTGCTGCACTTAAGGTTCCTAAGAGCACAGTGGCCTCCATAATCCTTAAATGGAAGACGTTTGGGACGACCAGAACCCTTACTAGAGCTGGCCGTCCGGCATGGGCAAAAATTTCAGTCTCTCGATGTGCAAAACTGATAGAGACATACCCCAAGTGACTTACAGCTGTAATCGCAGCAAAAGGTGGCGCTACAAAGTATTAACTTAAGGGGGCTGAATAATTTTGCACGCCCAATTTTTCAGTTTTTTATTTGTTAAAAAAGTTTGAAATATCCAATAAATTTTGTTCCACTTCATGATTGTGTCCCACTTGTTGTTGATTCTTCACAAAAAATTACAGTTTTATATCTTTATGTTTGAAGCCTGAAATGTGGCAAAAGGTCGCAAAGTTCAAGGGGGCCGAATACTTTCGCAAGGCACTGTATCCTGGACGAAAACCTTCTCCAGAGTGCTCAGGACCTCAGACTGGGCCGAAGGTTCACCTTCCAACAAGACAATGACCCTAAGCACACAGCTAAAATAACGAAGGAGTGGCTTCACAACAACTCCGTGACTGTTCTTGAATGGCCCAGCCAGAGCCCTGACTTAAACCCAATTGAGCATCTCTGGAGAGACCTGAAAATGGCTGTCCACCAACGTTTACCATCCAACCTGACAGAACTTAAGAAACTTAGAAAAATTTAAGGGGGTCTGAATACTTTCTGTACCCACTGTATAATAATCAAGTCCCAGCTTCTCTAACCCACATGTCGAAGTGTCCCTGAGCAAAACACTGAACCCCAAGTTGCTCCCGGTCATATCACCGTTGTGTGAATGTGAGTGTTTGCGTGTGCAAACGGGTAAATGTAATATCCCCCAACACAATGACACATTCCACTAAACTCAGCAGTAAACTCTGTTTTGAATTGCATTGGATTAGTTTTAAAAAAAAAAAAGAACGGACTGAAGGGAAGAAGTGGCATGTCAGTAGATGAGAGCAGATGAATCTTTGATTGATGTATTGATCGCCTTTAATGAACAGAACTGGAAACCTAGCCACTTCCGGCTCCCTAGCAGCTCACTGAGGCTGCCTGTCGTTCCTTTCTGACTCACTTGTGCCGTCTTATTGATTTACCTAATGTGTTTTTAAGCACGCTTCATTCAGCCTTGAGATGGTGGAAAGTCCAAACACACAGCTGAGCAGTGAGTCAGGTTTAGCTGACCAGTTTCACGGTACAAAGAGAGGAACAATGAGAACGACCTCCTACACACACATGCTTGTTTAACCCTCCCCTGCAGTGTGCCTGCATTGTGCGTTAGCCTCCACCATCTGTGGAGCAACTAACATGTCCCCCAGAGACGGAGGCTTTTGCTTTGTGCATTTCCGGTGCTCTTTCATCTCCCACTGATCTCTTAAACCAAAAGATATACAGGTGAGAAGTGTCCTTTTGTTTTACCAGGGCATCTGTCAACACTGTGCTCCTGTGAACAGCTTGCATGAGTAGCTGTTATTGATCGCAATCAGTCACCTGCTGTCCTGTTGTTAAAGGGAGTATAGCTCCACATGCCATGTGGGCAACTTCACCGTCTGCTCTCCTCAGGGGTGTTACAGGGAATTCTGGGCTCTGGGCATGGGAGGCCAGTATGGCCAAGCCCCCAGGAATTGTGATGAGCTTTTTCTTCTACACGATCGTTACCGAAGGAACAGCCATATCAGTACAATTTACTGGCTCTTTGCTGTTGTCAGTGTGATCCATTAGTTTAATCCCATTTACAGTATGTAAAAACAAACAAAACATTTTAATAATTGCACAAAGAAGCCTAATTCCTGATTATGATGATAGACTGTGTATTCTTGGGGAAATAACTCCTCTCAAACTGCAAAACATGTCCAAAAGAGCTGCTAAATCAAGTCAAGGCCCACACTGTTCACTCCAGTTGAACACAATGAAATAATGATATCTACAATGACACTTTTATTAGGAAAGTTCACTCATAAGTAATAATAGAAATTTAAAACATTTACAGGAGGTTCAGTGGGGTCTCACCCTCTCTGCATGTATGTACAGTCTTATGCAAAAGTTTAGGCACCCCTTGATAAATAACAGATTTTGGTGATTTTTTATTTGAACAGATGTTAACACAGTTTCTCTTGGAAATGGAAAAAATGCACAATATTTTCTGCAAACAGTGATGCATAGTTACTTCTTATGCCATAAATTGAACAAAAATAAAAAATAAAAACATTATTATGGCATGGTGCAAAAGTTTGGGCACCCTAAGAGTTCCAGAGTCTCAAAGTCTCTCACAAGGTTTCAGACCTTAATCAGCTCATTAGATCTGATGCACAGCAACAGCTGTCATTGGTAAATGCCAATTTCAAAGCTGTACAAATACCTTGACTCTTCAAACCTTGTGCACACACTTGTGGACACCCAGCAACCATGGGTTCCTCTAAGCAGCTGTGTAAGACCCTGAAAATGAAAGTTATTGATGCCCACAATGCAGGAGAAGGCTACAAGAAGATAGCAAAGCGTTGTCAGCTTGCAGTTTCCACAGTAAGAAATGTAATTAAGAGATGGCAGATCAGGGGAACTGTGGAGGTCAAGATGAGATCTGGAAGACCAAGAAAACTCTCGGACAGAACTGCTCGTATGCTGGTCAGAAAGACAAATCAAAACCCCCATTTGACTGCAAAAAACCTGCAGGAAGATTTAGCAGACTCAGGAGTGGTGGTGCACCGTTCCACTGTGCAGCGATGCTTGCACAGACAAGGCCTTCATGGAAGAGTCAGCAGAAGAAAACCTTATCTGCGTCCCCATCATAAAATCCAACGTCTGAAGTATGCAACAGGACATCTACAGAAGCCCGATGCGTTTTGGAAACAAGTGCTGTGGACTGATGAAGTTAAAATAGAACTCTTTGGACACAATCAGCAAAGGCATGTTTGGAGAAAAAAAGGAGCAGCATTTCATGAAAAGAACACCTTGCCAACTATTAAGCATGGGGGTGGATCTATCATGCTCTGGGGTTGTGTTGCAGCCAGTGGCACAGGAAACATTGCACGGGTGGAGGGAAGAATGGATTCCACTAAATACCAGCAAATTCTGGAAGCAAACATCACACCATCTGTAAAAAAGCTGAAGCTGAAAAGAGGATGGCTTCTACAACAGGACAATGATCCTAAACATACCTCTCAGACCTGACTCCAATTGAGCACATCTGGCACATCATGTCTCGCTCCATTCACCAACGCCACCTTGCACCACAGACTGTCCAGGAGTTGGGGGATGCTTTAGTCCAGGTGGGGGAGGAGATCCCTCAGGAGACCATCCGCCACCTCATCAGGAGCATGCCCAGGCATTGTAGGGAGGTCATACGGGCACGTGGAGGCCACACACACTACTGAACCTCATTTTGACTTGTTTTGAGGACATTACATCAAAGTTGGATCAGCCTGTAGTGTTGTTTTCCACTTTAATTTTGGGTGTCACTCCAGATCCAGACCTCCATGGGTTGCTAAATTTGATTTCCATTGATAATTTCTGTGTGATTTTGTTGTCAGCACATTCAACTATGTAATGAACAAGGTATTTAATAAGAATATTTCATTCATTCAGATCTAGGATGTCTTATTTTTGTGTTCCCTTTATTTTTTTGAGCAGTGTATATTTTCTGCTTTGTGTTGTAGATGGTATTTTAAAGTGTATTATTTAACCACTTTTGGAGGCAGGTGTTGCTCAGGTGAGTGAGCGGGTTGTCCACTAATGTTGCACCATCGGTGTGTGTGTGTGAGACAGGCAGGCTATAAAGTACTTTGTCCAGATATGTACATGCAATTTTTGTACATCTCTCACACTAATAATTTCTCTGCGTGGGATCAGTAAAGTATTTTTAAAGGGGCACCGATTTTACAGTCACTGCACAGCCCATGAAATCCAGAGTATCATGTCATCTGCATGTGTTTCAGAAAGTGATGTTAACTGTCTCAGCTTTTACAGTAACGCAACCATGACAAATGTGTTGCAAAGGGAGTTTGAAAGACAAAGGCAGGGAGGGACTCGGAACAGACGCTGCCGTTACCTGCCACTGTATCTGCATTGTATTGGTCAGTGAAACCTGTGTAACTTGTTAGCTGCCATGGCCAGTTTTTTACATCAGTATTCTTCTGCTTAGAATCAATGTTGCGTCTATTTTTGTAGGGAGAAGAGCAGATAAAAACACTGAAAACTGCTTGCTACACTCCTTTTCATTTTTTCAGAGAACAGAGCAGCTGCTTAACCACTTTTTAAGGCTAGTCTTTGTTTCCAGTTTAAAAGATATCAACCAAAACCAGAGGAGTGGGAAATAAATGTATAAAATATTTATAATTTCACACTTGAGGATCACACAAGGCATTTTATTCCAGACGCTGACTATCAAGAACCCTCGCGGGCCTGTGGTAGTCAGCGCCTCTGTTCCCCTACTGCAGCACACCAGATCTCGCTTATAGCGCTTAAAGAAACAGAAGCATAGCATATTCACAATGAGAGGCCCTTTTAGCTTGTGCTTATTGTTCCTGTATGATCAGACTTCAAATGGAGCCTCATGGGAGTTTTGGAGACAGATTCTCACAGTATTGTGAAGTCTAATGTGTCTTATGGGATTGTAATACATTGAATGGCATCTCAGAGTGTGGTGATGAAGTAGGTTTGCAGTGTTAATCCAGCGCCCACTTTTGCATAGCTCCTGGCCGTTTTCTTCTTTGTTTATCTCATGCAGAGGCCTGGAGCAGGACTGACGCTCCGCAGCCGAATAGACGTCTTTGATGTAAGCTTCACTTCGGCAGCTTCACCTTTGAACCCCAACTCTCTATGCACCTTTGAGACGGACCTCTCTCTTGTTGTTCTTTTCCCCTTCACACACATTTTAATCAATACTGTTTTGGCTTCCAGTGCATTTTCACCCCTTTTTTTTTTAAATGACCTATTTCCTGTTTTCTCCCGTTGTGAGTACAACTCTTTTCTTTCTGTATCAAGAAGAAAAGATGAGAGAGAAACGGAGAGTACGGCAAAATAAAAGTCATAAAAGGAGACTTCCATAAAGTTAATATATTAATCCAAGCACTGCCTTATGGTCTAATTTGATGCAGTAAACCTGATGAAATACTGTACCTTCAGACTGTTGTTGCAGATTGTTTTTCATTCATCATTTGATCTGGTCTTTGGGGTTTATCCTTGCCTCTAGACATGTTATCCTCTGTAGTTTGCAATTGTCAAGCACTACAACACAGACTTTTACTGATATAATGTCTGCACTCTTGAGATGGCTATCCAGCCTTCTGGTAATACTGCAGATACAGTACTTTTCAGAAATATCAGCACCCTCACCCTGCTATCAAACTGTTCCTTGCATGTCTTCCTCTGCATTTCTCCATTATTCATACACCACATCTGCAGTCACAGCACTAGCAGTGCTGTACAACTTGGGCACAGTGATGCTAATTAAAGAGCTGCGCTCAGAAAGCCACTTGGGCAGTTTTCAAACCCCAGCCACTTTAAACTGGGGCAGATTAGGCCCTTACCCACTGGTGAATGGCCTCATATCACATTCTCTGTTTGTGATCCTCCAGAACAAAACACTTCAGGATTATTTTTACTGTGATGCAGATGTGCATCTTGTGTGTTTGGCCCTCGTGCTCTGTGTGCATCATGTAAAAGTAGCTACTGTTAACCACCTCTAGCTTGTTACCTAATCCTACTCCAGTCTTTGTAATGCCACGATCATGTCGTGTGTTTCCATCAACATCATGTGCTCACTTTGTTTTGAAAGTTCTGAAATATCTGACTTAATTACAGCTCAATAATATGTAAGTGCCTGAAAAGCAGCCCTTAATGGTTGCCACACATCAGCCACAGTCCATTGTAGTGGCCATAAATTTAATGGGCAGAGTGCTATAATGACTGTGCACAGCATTTTTTAACCAACTCTGGAATCATAGTCATCTTGTCCTGTGAGCCCTCACGAATATAAATGCATACATAAGCTGTAACTATGATAACATAACGGTTTTACATAATCTTGTGTTTAAGCAAAGCACTATAGGTCCTAAACACCAAAAGACTGAATAATATTTCTCTCTGTGGTGTCTTGCACCCAGTATAATCTAACCCAGAGCAGATGGTTTAGAAATTTAACAATTAAAGCCAAATCAAACATTTACCAAGCTGTGAAGAACCTGAGCTATTAATGCTCCCATTCCAGTGGACCACAGCGTGCATTTAAAGAACACATCAAACCCTGGTTACCCACCAGTCATAAAGGCAGGGTCTGCATTGCCCCGAGGGGCCTGACCTCCACACACATGCACTGTCACACATATTGTACATGCATGTGTTTAGCCCTCATTCTGCATTTTCTCTCTTGATCTCAGTATGGTCCCACTAACTGAAATCAGGAGGCTGCAGTGTTTTTTGTTAAAGAAAGTGGCATCACTTGAAAGATGACAACCGAGTCTCTGACAGATCGACAACGTGGTTTGGCTGCTGGAATTCAACTGTCTGTGTGTACATGTTTGTTTGTGTGGACCTGCGTTAGAGTGTTACTGTTGTATACATCTCCCTCCCTTCAGATTATGCCAAGAATAGTAATTAATTATAAGACAGAGAGTTGGACAGTGAAGTTCTGTTTGTGCTTATTTGAAGAGCAAAGTTAGGAAAATTCATAATGTTTATATACATGTTAATATAACTGAATTATGCAGATGTAGTTTCTTTAGGCTGCTCAGTGAGTTTACTGATTTAGTAAGACCAAGATGTATTTTGAGGAGGTGGTCTGAACTATGTCTTAGGCAGTGCAGCTGGCATATTGTGCTGTGATTTAGTTTCATTAAAAAAGACTCTGTCTTCATGGTCAGCACTAAGAAAGAGTTCAACTTTGAGCACCTCCTCAAAGTCCTGTGTCCTTGCAGCAGGTCAGCTTTGCACAGTGTCCCTCCCCTCTCCCCTCTTCCCCACCTGCAGCACTCAGCTTGGGGGAGAGCCAGGTACACATTAGAGGGATGACTCAGTAGTAGGAGTGGATGGCTTCACGGGCTGGAGGTAATCCTGTCTCCTTGGCCTGAAAATAGCTTGGATCATCTTCTCCCACTTCTCTTCCCCGTTCTCATTTCACATTTTTCTTCACTCTGATACCTTTCAGCACTGCTACTTTTTTCCTCCATATTTTCAGCATATTCTATATTTGAATACCTCTTCCTTGAGTCTGAAAAATGTTGTCTGCTTTAATTTTCACATCCATCTCCTCTTCTCCTTCTCCTCCTGTCCTCCGTCCTTCCAAATAAAGAGGAGATACTTTTGGGAGCAAGTGAGCTTGGACTCACAAGGCGTGAAGGGCAAAGACACACAAAGGGGATGGGGGCAGGGACAAGAAAAGAATTGATTTTCCAGTTGGAGGGACTGTCCGATGGAGGACTAAGTCTGCCCTCAGGGCTCTGACTGGCTCAGACCAGCTCTTGATAGAAAAGGCCAGCCAGTGACCTTAGGACTCAAACATTTATGTTTTTCTACTGGTTTTTCTTAGAATCCCAGATATTCAGGGGAAAGCTTTGGCGATGATGGATGAGAAAGGTGACAGACCTGTTTTGTGTGTCCAGTGAAAGCTTTGTAAGGATGTGTTTATGTTCTGTGTGTATGCATGTGTGTGAGTACATTTGAACCTAACCTCATTTGCCCTTCACGAGAAACAGCACAGCAGCCCCTCTGGCATTTCAGTGAGCTGAAGAAGTAACAGGATGAGAGACGGACAGAGAAAGAGATGCATCACAATGCACAAACACACACACACAGCACCATTGGCTGGCTGGCAGCCATGACAGATGGGGGAGTTCAGTTCACGGGGGTTGCCATGGAAACCGGCATCAGCGCTACCCTGAGCTTCTCCTCTCGGCGCAAGCTGGGATCGAGAGCTGCACACGTTCTGCGGAGGAGTGCATCGTGGGCAGCAGGAGCCTTTTGCTGGTTGTTTATGACTTACTGTTGTTGCAAGTCACTGTTATCGGGTTCACAACTCATTTCACAAGTTTAGATTTGAGGGACAGAGGCTGGCGGCTTTGTGCGAGTCCAGCAGTAGCTGCGGGTTTGTTTACAAATGACACGGGCAGCCATGATCGATAACTGTGCCAGTGAGAAAGTGTGTCCCAAACTGCATGTGTTTATCATGCTTTTAGCTTCCTGTCACTGCCCCTCCTCTCCCAACCCCTTTATATTTGCATCTCACCTTCCTCTCACTCCCTCTGAACCAGAGAACAATTATCACAGTCCTCTTCTCATCATTTCCCACATTTACTGTACATTACATTCCCCCTCCCCCCCGAGGCAGCCTCAAACTTTATATTTATTTCCTTGCACTGTTTGATTCCTGCCATTGATCCTGTTTAAGAGCAAATGAGGCAAAGCACTTATTCACATGGAAAGAGTCTAACTTGATGTGACAGGCACTAAAAACCAATCGGCTCCCGCTCTCCAGCCCAGAAACGCTGTATGGATCATTCCATCAGCAGCACTCCTGCCTGAATTCTCCTCTGTTATTCATCTTCATTTTCTTAGTGTACATGCTGAAACATGAAAACACCAGCACATTTCTCCTCTGTGAGATAACTTCAGGGCATACAGCACCCACACACACTCCTATACACTCTGGCTTGCACAGTGATGCTCTGCTCATACTTATACAGCATAATACTCTCCTACATACTGTACTATACGTTCTCCTAAAGCTGGGTAGCTGTACAAGTGTTCTGTGAGCATTGTTTTCTATGGGACGAATTAATGGGAGAGAATGACTGTGCATATAACGGTGTAGGCTACACAGTGCAGTAGTAGTAGTAGTTTGTGTGTGTGTGTGTGTGTGTGTGGAGATGAATGTGCTGTATTTGTGACATTACAGAATGATGCTCTCTAAGAGCAAGAATGAGTTATGCTGGGTTCAGACTACACAATTCAATCCCAATAATGGCCTGAGCCGGCAGTCACAGGGAGTTATGATGCAACAACTGTTCATTTCATCTCATACTGTGTTGTAGTAAACAGTGCCTGATGCTGCATCTGCACATGTCATGATGTCCCGACACACAGTCTAGCATGCCAGAATTTTTCTAGGTCTTCATGAAAGCATGAGGAGCTGGAGGACTGTAAACAAAGCAGACGGCTAGCAATGGAAATCTCACACATGCGCAGTTGTTTCTTGCTTCCTACAGACACTGTAAAAAGTTATGATCGTTTGGAGCCTTGGGGACAACATTTTTTATCAAATATCAGGGTCTTATGTTTTGTAATGAAGAAACGTGTCACCCAGTGATCCAGGTGGGAGACTGACAGACTGAGTAGAGGCAGTTCGTTGTTGGTTTTATTCTTTGTATGGGAAGTGTGGAAAGTACTGTTAATATAGAAAATGACCAACCTTATCCTTTAAAACTTTGAGTTAACCACCAGTACCACAGTGATACAGCTAATGTTAGCATAGCTGTGGGACATAGCATGGTCCTCAGAGGCATTCTGTCTACATTCTTGTTCCCAGTCCCTGGCCCCTCCTACCAGTGTCCTCACACTAGGGTGTGGAGTGTGGGGTGTCCAAACCTGACCCGACAACCTATAGAATATAGCATCTGAACCCAACCCGAGCCCGATGCAGATGATTTCGTACGATGTTTATTCCCCTTATTATTAAACGAAGCAGGCATTTGGCAACTCCAGCTGTACAGTACTGGCCTGGCCTCTGAGAGCAACTTGGGGTTCAGCATCTTGCCCTAGGACACTTTGACTTTTGGACTCGGGGAAACTGGAAATCGAACTGTCAACTCTTCGACCAGGGGTCAACCCTCTCTACCCCGGAGTCACAGCTGCTAATTGTTGCACTGGTCATATCATTTGACACGGTCACTTCTCAGACAAAACATTTGTGTAGTCTGGATCCAGTATTATGGCCTAAACAGCCTTTCATACCTTTCCACTGATAGTTATTTCTGTGCATTAAACTATAACAATATAATGTGGTGCCACTGAGCAAACCAAATGTGCAACCAGCAATAACTGACTTCTCTCTTTCTGCTTCTGTCACTGTCTTTTATTTCCTCTCTGCAGTGAGAAGAGGAAGTTGCAGGTGAATATCGCAAGTCCCATCCAGTTCAGCATGCATGGGAGGAAGCGCACGGTCATTGTTGAGCCCAAAATCAACCAGTCACAGCCAGACTTCACCAAGAGCCGGTCTGGTTACATCCTGGCTGTTCCTGGAAATTAAGTGAGCCAATCAAAAAGTACCTGATTTCCTGCCAGGCTCGGATGATGATGACTTTCTTCTGAGTCACTTCTTGTGTTTCTTGCAGAGCTGCTGATAATGTGATGGTGTAGATAGCAGATCTCTAGGAGGACTGGGGTAACCGAATCCTTCAACTGCAAAGCCATGCCAAATTTGACCTATTTTGTACATTTGTGTGTAATGTTACTATGAACAGAAAGTGTACTGTATGTCTACGTGCAAAACGTTAATGGCTAAACAAACCGAGAAATGTGCACTAAATGATAATCCACCAAAGTGATGTAATTTTTGTTTTATCCAAATTTGAAATGATTTGCTTGTCTAATATTTAGTTTAATGTGGATTGTGGGTTAAGGTGAGAGGAGATTATGCAGCAACTGTTTTCGCAGAACCAATGATGTTGCATAATAGTGATATTTAAATCCTGTCAGCTCCCTGGGAGGAGCAGGTCACAAGTGAAACCCCTAAAAATGAAGGGAGAAGGTATTTATGTTTGGTTCTGATTCTCTGCTTTAAAATGGAATAATGATGTTAAGACCTACCTACTGAGGTGGAAACTGAAAGGAAGTGCAGCACCCACTTTTAGTTCATTCAGTGTTTACAATCACATGTGGGAGCAGTGAGTAAGAAAACATGACTCAGTGATTCACTTAGTGTCTGATGCACCAATTATTCACAGGATGTTGAGTAGGATGTGTTGAGCATATCCAGAACATCACAGCCTGCTTCATACTAAATCCTTTAATTTAAATTCTGCATCTTATACTTTCCTACTGCAATGTCTGTACTTTTATAATACTCTAATACTGCTTATATATTCAAAGTTAGATTATACTGTATGTAAGCAGCATGAGATTATGTATGCACAGGACTATACTGCATTTAGTGTCCAAAAGGATGTTATAAGAATACTGTAGAAAGCAGATATGGAGACAATAACCAAGGCATTAGTTTTTACAACAGTTATTTTCTGTTCATATTCTCTTAATAAGTAAGATTTAATGTTCTAGCATAGCTACCCAGTACTGCATGGTCCCATGTGAACTCCAGTCTCTGAACACATTAGCTATCTTAAGTGAATCACCTAATGACTTGTAGTAGTCCTTAGTCCCTGGGAACAGACTTTCACTTGACAAATATTCCCTTCATCAGAGAGGAAGAGTGTGCACACTGTGTGTCTGTGTGTGTGTTGATTAGCTCTTCTATTCTTGGCTCAGATAGCGAGAGCCTAGCCAGTGGCCACAGCGATGGAGTGGAGACCGGGGTGTGCAGTCTGTCATGCTTTACCTGTGTGTGTGAACAGAGGACTGTTTGGACACTTGATTCATCAGATTGTGCTAAATTCCCTTCATTTTTCTCTGTGTGGGAAGCCAGTTCACACTGATAATCACATCATCAACACTTCTCACAGGCTGTTGGCTGCGTTGAAAGTTTGTGTTAACACATTTACAATATGCTCTTGAACTAAGTATTGAAAAAATTTGTGGCAGCACAGAAGACCATGAGATGGAGATAGCTGGCTTTATAATGTGCATTTATTATTAGTTTATGTAAGGTGGTAGTGTCACACAGCTAACAAGCTATGAAAACTTCCTCTATTTTGACTCTGTTCCCTCAGAGGTCCGCGCTGCCTGTAAATGTTCAGCAGAGCCAAGGTGCATATCAGAGCTGAAGGTGACACAGAAACCTGTTCCAGTTTCCTCTTTCCGAAAGTTTCAGAACAGCTCTTAAATGAACCTCATAGTGAGATTTTCTTTATTTCTTGAACCTCAGCTTTTTGGCTGACATGAGCAAGAAGTTATTACTGCTAAAATCTAAACTTGAACATCTATAGTGTCGTGACAACTGGACAAACCAGCGTTTTTATCATGGTTATCATACATGTGACAGGTCATGATGATCCAAGAACCAACACTGCATCATCTCTCTACCTGCAGAGACTTGTCTGTATTGTCTCTAAGTGAAGAACTGAACGCTGAGGCACGACAGTTGTAAATCAGGGCTCCCTGGGCATCTGGCTTGGATGAACAGGCTGAGACACTCTTGTCAACTTGTCTTTAGCAGGAAGGAAAACTTGTTAGCAGTCATTTGAACCACACAGCCCTCTAATTGTGCTCAAGTGTTGTCTGAGCAAGCTGTTTATCTTAATTAGTTTGCAAGTTCCTCTGTTCTTCTTCACTGCTTCCTGGTGGATGACCTTGTGTTGTTACTTGATAAGGCAAAAAGACTTGTTTGGGGAAACTGGTGTATTCATAGTGTGGATTAAGGAAGTGACATAAATAGACAGTTTTCAACAGAGCTTAAGATCAGTGACTGCCTGTGATGTATGTGTGAGTATAACACTGCAACGCCCTGTATCCTCCAGCACTGTCATCTCCCACAAGCCTGTTCACTGCTCAGCTTTAGGATGGACTGCATGTCACTTCTCACTCCAGTGCTTTTCTCATTGCTCTCCTAAGTCATAATCACTGGGTTCCTTGCCCAGCAGCGCTGACTGTACCATCCTGCAGGGCAATGAAGGTTTTCCAGTTTTTGTTTGTTTTTCTTTCAGCCATCCTGTGCTCAGGAGGCCTGGAAAAAAAGGGAAATACACCAGCAACAAGACATGTCGCACAATAGGAATGTCATACAGCAACAAAAAACAAAGATGAAACAAGACAAAGCTGAGTATATTAACCAGAAATAGGATCTAACACGTAAGAAAGGATAAAGACACTGTCATATCTTTGTTAGTGTTAACAGATCTCCTGAAAACATCAAAGTCTACAATGTGTCTGTGTAGTTTCTGACTTTCTGGACCTGTGTTAGTCAAAGTAGTTTCCTAAAACAGCTGGGCACTGTATGTTTTAGCGTACATTACAGGAGGAAATAGTGCATTTCTCAGGGACTATTTTCAGCAGCGTACTGATATACATTTGGTTGTGACTAAGTATTTAGAGCAAAAAGGCAGTGTAGTTGGGATTGAGTCAAAATAAACTACAGCGCCCATGTCTCCCAGTCTATAGTGTGAACACAGATCAGGCTGTAGATGCACACTGTTCTTGTTAGTAGGATCAAGTCATTGTCGGTTTTGTGTTTTGTTGACAGTTTTGTTGTACTTCACAGTGCTCTGATTTCTTTTTAAACCCAGTCACTGATGATTTACAGTACATTCATTATCAGCTTTACTGCAAATGTAAAAATCACAGGCTTTACCTAATTACTCCTTTATAAATGGGCATAAAGGAACATCACATATGAATATTAAGCCAAGAAGACTTGTGCCATTGTGCTCATCCTCTTACTGTTCTCTATAATGAGAGCTTACCAAGTACATTCTTCTAGTTTTGTTTCAGACATATTTGACATGAGGCTGTTCTCAAGCCTCCCCATGTTAGCCAAAGGGTAACTGATTCCATTTTCTGTTTTTTATTATTTATTCAAAATCCTTATGTATGCACCTTTCATTCAGTATGTGCCTAATTATATAATAATTTTCTATTTTGCATATTTGTGTAATGTTTCATTATAATACCGTAATAATTATATCCAAGCTAACTATAAAGGCAACTGATGTAATTTTGTGCAAATATTTTTTGTATATATACAGATGATGCATCCCTTGATGTTCCATAATGACAACTATTTCAGTAATCATTTTATTAATAAATTTATTTGCTTCAGTATCTGATTCTTGTTCTTTAAGCTTTTTAACTGGTGGTGATAATACTGTGTGTGTGTGTGTGCCGTTGTATTACTTATGTTATGGGGACTGAAACCTGTTAACATGCTCGCGCTGGTCCCCACAAGTTAAAGTTAGGCTAAGTCTACAGGAAATGATTGCAAGTCAATGTAAAGTCCCCACAATGAATGAAAACAGAATGAGAGAGAGAAAGAGAGGGTATGTTAAGATGTTATCCACATCATTGTGCAGGACACTGCTCGTCTAGATATTGAACAAAAACTGATGTTATGCGGACTCGGATGTTGCTCGAAGCCAGTCAGTCTCTACATTGTGATGTGGTAATAATTAGGGGGAGCTCTGTGTTAACCCACCCACTAACAACTGTTTCATCAGCTGATGCTGAAACAAATGAAACCCCTGCAGTTGGCATGACAGCGCTGCTCCCCTCTGCCACTGTGTCAAGCATCACCAGCTTCCACCAGCAAGGGTTTATGATCCACTGAGTGAGAGATGATTATCTGCTGAGCCCTTTTTTTCCTCAAGGGCAGTGACTAAGTAAGACTGACTGACCTCCTGCTTAAATACTAAATGGTTGTTAATGGACAGAGAGTGACACGCAAGAAGTGAAATGACCCAAACCAATTTTTTTGTGGGGGCTCAGTATATCTAGGCACTGACTCCCAACTAGGGCTCCATGTACCCTGCAGGTGCTGGAGACTGGGAAGCTACACATAATTACAGACTGATGTTAGTTACAATTAACTACAAACAAACAAACACGCTGTCTGCACAGGACTAGTGTCCCAGCAAATAGAATCATTTGTAGACTGATTGGGAATGCATGAGCACTGTTGAGTGAGCAGAAAGAGGTAGTTTAAAGAAAAGTAGCAGAAACAATGGTCCATAGTGGATATGTAAGAAATGGGCAGCCACCAAGTGTTAGTTGAAACATTACACAAATCTACTGAAAAATGATCATTAAGCATGGACTGAAAACACATAAGTAATCGTGTTAAATAACAACTGGTGTAAAATATAATTCAAATTAACACTTTTGGAATATGACTTGAGTTCATCTCACCACTGAGCCATCGTACACAGAGCCACTGTCGTCTGTTTGTCTCCCTTTTTGAAGAGTGAAAGAAAGTGAAATAACAATCCCTTGTTGTCTGGCATGTTTTTTTTTTTTTTTTTTTGGCCATTTCAGCATTTGTTTGATAGTGACAGACAAGAAAGGTGAATACAACATACAGCAAAGATTTTTTTGAATTGCAGTTTTATTTAGCATGTTTAACTAATGGGCCACTGTAAACTCCATATTTGAATTGAATAACATAATTATTAGGAGAATTATTTTTGTCTGAAGTGACCTACAGTTCTTCCAAACAGACACTCGCAATAGGAGCAGTCTATCTGGGGTTCAGCATTATTTTTCAAGGACATTTTGACACTCAAACCACTAACCAATCAATTACTAGCCAATTACAACTGCTGTGACCAGAGGGTTCCAAGTTTTATTCCCAGTCCAGGGAAAAAATCTGGAAAGTCTCATTCCCTCATTACAACCATAGAGAGGTGAGTAAGGCTATTAACCCTGTTAACTGTCAAACTCCAGTGACTGTCCATGGCCAACACATCTGTAACTGCGGATGTTTCTCACTGAAACGTCCTGTGTAAAGTTATGTTTTTTTTTAAAAAAGAGATGCTGATTGCCAGGGCAGATAAGTGTGTGCACATCAGTCCACAGCTGGAGTTGTAAAAAGACAAGTGATGGCCTTGAACAATCAGTGCATTTTATTTTCCATCACAGTACAAAAATAAGTTAAAATAAGCAGAAAATAACTGAAAAAGGTTGAATTACAGCAACAACTTTTTTTGTCTTTTTTCAAAAAAGAACATTTTTATTGAACAGCATCAATCCCACCACCCCACCAAAGAAAAACTAACTTCTCTAGTTCTAATACCAGTGGCGTTGGTGTGTGCTCCTGGTCCAATAAGAAAACACATAAACATTCTTCTGTACAATTAAAACACTGTCTTTCTCACACACACACGCACGCACACACACACACACACACACATGCAGCCACCAAAAGCCTCTCTTTATGAAGTTCTTAACCACTGTTTCTTTTTTTTTAATCTACAAAGTACGCAACAAGATACAGAAAAGAATTGGACAGAAATCATTAACTATCACTTGAGTCTTTTTTCATATTTTAGAAGCTTTTAAAAGTATTTTTCAAACAACTACTCAATAATGCAAAGTGGGAAATAATGGCACATTTCAAGTGAGTCAGGACAGGTGGACAGGGAGAAAATGATTCAGGGTCCTCGTTTGAGGCTTTTTACCCTAGTGCCCCGTTGTTTTCTGCCAGAGCAGAAGCCCGTTCAAAGGGCATGTCCCCCTGTTGTGCTGGAACAAACACTCCAAATTAACGGTCTCACTGATCTAACTCCATATGACAGCCCCAGTCCCACGGCTGAGAAGGCTACAGGCTGTGACAATCTGAGCTGCTCATTTTCTCTCATTCACACTAACAAAGCAGCGGAGAGACCTTCAGTTCTCTGGGAACAACTTTTAAACATGGCAGAAGCCTCTTGTTGGCATTACCAGTGCACAGATTTTCAGAACACTGCTGCAAAGAAAAGAGTGCACACACTTTGTATTGAAATGAGATTTTAAAACCCGTAAATAAACTTCTCTTACATTTCTGCGTGGAAATACTGTAGCTTATCCAGTGATTGCAGTCACTGGAGGCAGCGAAGAGCTGTTGAGTATCGCTTCAGCAATTCTCTTATGAAAATGAAAAGCCACATATCTTGGTTGTTATGCATGTTTTCTGGTTTGGTTGCCATGGTATTCCCATTGCACACTGCAGCATGTTATTTTAGTCTTGTGGTTTCTCTGTTTGAAAATGTAATTATTCCTGTCAAGGTCACCTCATCTCCTCCAGCCTGTTTGTCACCTCACATTTGATTTGCACAGAACAGATGCTGATGGATTATCTCCAAGGTAAGCTGGGCTTTCTGCAGTGATGATGAACAAGTACCACAGTTCATTTATTTCCCTTGAAAAACGTGTGTACTTTCTCTTTGTGATATGCGAGACAGCAGGCCGGGTTAGCTCCTCATACTGAACAAAAAGTAAAAGGATGGTTTGTTCTGTCAGGGTGTCCTTGATGATGTCACTTTGGTGATGGTCAGATTTAACATTGGTTTTGGTTGAGGGGCCTTTAATTAGATAGTGATAAATCCCTGCAACTTTAATTTGCATAAACCAGATCAATCATCATTCCCACCAAAAGTAATCACACCGGCTACACCAGAAACCTGCCCTCTTCATTCCTTCCCTTCTCAGCGTTTCTCATCATGATTTTCATTTACATTAAATGTGCCTAAATAATACATATGTAAATAGGAATATATTAGGTGTGAGTGAGCAGTTCTTAGCAGATGAAAATCCACCCCATCATTCAACAACTGGACAGACAGTAGAGTATTCCATGTTCTCAGATCTGTGGAATTTTCATTGAAGATATGGCACGGTTTTAACATTTTCTATGCTGAATCATAAGCACAAAATCAAACATCATTCCATAGTGGTTGCAACACAACCTACTGACAAAAGTACAAAAAGAATTTCCCTGGTAAACAAATAGCCTATTTTAGCAAGCACAGCTAAATAAACTAATGTCACTTTGTTCACAGCATTCCCTAATGCAGATGCAGTTAGTTTACAAATCAAGTAAAAAAGAAAATGAAGGAAAATTGCTCCTGCCCTCCCGGGAACTCTGATAAATTCATGGCACACGTGCAAAACATTACATTTCTAAGTAAAAAATAAATAAATAAATAAAAACAAGAAAGCCTGTTTCAGAAAAGCAATGAATAAACCCCCATAGGTTTAAGCCTTTGGGGAGTCAAACATCCATTAACTTGTTTTATCTTTGTCTAGATGAATATAAAGTCAGTTTTTCTGAACAAACACAATATGACCACTTATCACTGGCCATACATCCTCTGGCTGTCATGTTTTAATTAATCAAAAGTCCCACATGTTTTCTCATTGTCCATCCAGTCAACTGTTGTTCTGATGCAGAGCCACAAACAGAAAGCCACAAAAATATGGATCCAGCACTGGTGGCCCCCCTGCTGTTCTTCCCATAGATAGTCAGATATGCATTGCAGAAAAAGTGTCCATTCGTATCCGTATGAATGGAGGGGATGTGGGTGTTGGCATTCTGAGAGCCAGGGTTTGCAGCCTGGGATGTCTGTTCATCCATGATGCATGAAGAAAGCCAGTCAGGCGATGGCCCTCACCCTCCTGCAGTAGGCAGTGCACATCACATCGTCAGACAGTCAGAAGGTCACTGGTAGGCTGCTGCAGCCTCAGTCCTGTCCACATTCATTGCTGTAGATGTATGCTTTCTTTACTAATGTTTTTTGTTTGATTTTTTATAGTATACAGTATTTCTTATTGATATATGTCTGTATGTTAGCAAAGGGTTTACCCAAGTCTGGCATTTTTTGTTTATATATTATTGTCAAAAAAGTCTTTCAAGTTTACAGAAAATCCATCTTTTGTTTGTTTGACAACAGAATTTGACCTTGATAATTACAAGAGTGCTTTTAAAAGCTATGGCCAATTGTGGTAAAATTTCATACTTCAAGCACAAACATTTGAAATCAACATAATAAAGAAGAAGATTCTGTTATTGGTCTTACAGGATACAAAGTTATTTGAAATGTCTAACACTTCCTAGCTCTCCTAGTCTCACTGCAGTTTGAACAACAATAAATAAATAACATCACAAATAATCTTTCAAATGTGTCAAAATGCCAGACTGGAGTACCTCCCCTGACCCCTTTGCTCCCCCACCCCACCCCAGCATCCCCTCACCGGTCCAGGCCAATGAGCAGGCGGCTCCTCTCCTCCTCCTTCTGGCTCTCGTTCTTCAGGTCAGCAAACACCTGAGTGAAGTAGTGCGGGTCGGAGTTGATCTGCAGCATCTTTGCACTCATCAGGTTGATGATAGACAGGCAGCGGTCCCAGAAGGTCTCCTTGGAGCTTTCCACCAAGAAGGGCTTGAGAGGGTAGGAGATCTCATTGCCCATGTAGGAGTAAGACAAGTAGAGGCAGGTGAGCAGCACGGCTTGCAACTCATGCTCCGTGGCCACCTCAGAGGAGACCACGTCACGGCACAGCATGTAGACAAAGACCACGTTGGCGGGGGTGATGAATCCCTGGTCCTGCCATCCTTGGAGCAGCAGGGAGCGGTCCACACTGCGCAGCCACAGCACTGGGTCGGTAGGCGACAGGTGTTTCAGCCGGTAACAACGCCGGCAAAGAAACTCCCCGAGGCAGCGCAGCAACTCACTGGTGGAGGCCTGAACAATAACTCTTTTTGGAGTCCCAGGGGCCACATTGGAGCTGATCAGTGGGGCCTTCTTGACAGACGATGCTGTGTTGTTTGAGTTCTTGGTGACCGCTGGAGTGCTCTGATCCTGGTTGAAGGTGGACAGGTTGGCGCATGACTGCGACTTCTTCAGGTTTTCATTGTTCAAGTGGGTGACATTGTTCTGGTAGGTGCCATTAGGCTGCACCTTCTTGGAGCCTTTCTTCTTGGCTGACACTGCTACAATCCGCTTCCATGGGAGCACATTGATGAGCGAGTGGCGCTTCAGGTTCTTGTCTTTGGCATTCTTGCTGTTCTGAACAGCTGTGTAGTGGCCCACAGTGGCCGGTCCATCCTCAAAGAGAGCCGCCTTTCTGTAGCTAGGTGACAAAGACAGCACGGTTCCCATTGTGAGTGTGGAGGGGTGTCCAGGGGCTTTAGCCGCACTGGGTTCGAATGATGTCTGCCAGGGGACTTCCTGAGGGTCTCAAAACCTCAGTGCTTCTGGGAGCTGGGGGTCCTGGGCTACAGGCAGCCACTGGGCATCTAAAGCCTTGGAGGAGATTGTCCTAATAACTGCTCTCTGCTGGGATAATGACCACCCCAACCAAAACAGTCTCTGTTGTTTTTCAGCTCCCTGTCTGCACCTCCAGATGGCCACTGGTGGAAACAGAAAAGATCAACAATCCGAAAAATAACTAGTAAATGAGCTGCCTTTACTTTATCCATAGATGTTTTCAAATAGCAAAACAATCCTTTAATCTGACATTAGATCTAGAATAATTCCTCTTACATCAGATAATATCCGAGTTATCAGTTCTGTAATGTTATTGGTGTATTTGTGTCAGTTATATAGACTTCTATACCACATTTGATTGAAAATATGTGGTAGATTTATAAACATTTTATGAGGAGAGATCCATATTTTATGGGCAATGACCGACAAGTCATACTGAACCACAGGCCACCACTAAAATGGAAGACAGGAACGTAAACACCATAATAACAGGTAAAGGTCGCCTTTGATGCAGTGAGGACGCAGCACATTAAACAACAAAGCCCCAGTCATATGATTTACTTCCAGTCAAAGCAGATAAATAATGACATAATCTTAGCCTATTTCCTTCCACTGCAGTATTTATGCGTATGATCGACTTTGCTCACTTATCCTGGATCCAAGCTGCTCGATCGTTCATCGTTTTGTTATTAATCTGAGGGTTGATTGGTCAGTTGTGGAAGAAATTCCATAACATGAGCTTTTAATATATGACTTAACTAGACTACATTGAGCTGTTTTCTTGGGCTTCTTCCTGTGATAAGGAGTTGTGTACATCGGCTGCTCTCCATGGTGCTGAAACGGAGCGTCTGCGTCGAAATAGAAAGGCTGGCCATATTAGGCGGTGGCTGAAAAATAAAAAATATCCTCATCCTTTCTCCCTATCCATAAATATATCACAATATTACAGTGACTATGTTTATCTGCAGCTTCACGTCTCCGTTTATTTCAATTTATTGTCATGATTTCCCGATTAAATATAGCTGCGCATCATCAAATAGCCTAATAAATCAACGAATGTGTGCAAACTATAAGTAGGCTACTACACTTTCAGCAAGAATATGTCCCAAAATTTAAACAAACTTACCAGATCTCAGGCTGTATGAGAAATGAATTGCGCCGTAGAGATGATGCTTCCCGTCCTGAATCCGTGTTTTCCTTATAAAACGCGAACAAAACATAAAAGCATCTCGGAGAATTAGAAATACGACAAAGTATAATCCGAGCCGAGGCAAGAGGCAAACGATGGATGAATACGCCTGGTGTCGGCGGTGTGTAGACGGTGGTCCGCAGTTGTGGAATGATGAAGATGTGCTCCTGGTCCTCCCGGCCGTGAGATGCGGATGCTGCGAGGGCTGGTGCTGTGTTGTGTGAGGACGGCTGACGCAAAGACGATGGTGGGGCGCCTCTCTGCGCTCTGTGCGCGGTGCTGCTGGAAAACTACTCCGCCTATAGATACACACAGCATGCGATCATGCAACATGAACCCACTGAACTCCTAGAATGTTTTTCTTCGTTACAACGTTAGTCTCAAGTCAACCTAATATATGATGTAAGTTTGTATTAAGTATAGGACTTTTATTTTAATTTCCACAGGCCTTTAGTGTTTTACAGTAATATCAGTCATCCTATAATATCCCAGAAGTCCCTAACTGGAGGTTTGTAGCCTACACTTCGGATCATAATTTTGCTAGGCTATTTGGGCAGATAGGCCTACTGCTGTTTTATTCAGTGTTTGATATCAGCCAGTCGTCTATTACAAATATGGTGGAGATTCCCCAGATAAAATTCTGTAAAAAACTAAGAAAACAGAGTAAAGGTTGTTGTCTCCTTCTCACGAAACCAACTGAATTAGCACACAGTATTGGCTTGGGTCAAGAATGAGTGGTGTGAGCTACCTAAAGGGTCTACCATAAAGGTCTATTTATCACCATAGTTGTAGGTGTAGGATATTAACTAATTAAGTCTAAATTTCTATTTTATTTCTCAGTGATAGCTACAGCACTGAATATTTTCAGCCAGAATAACCCTAGATTGTCTTACTGCTCATAATGACAGAAGACTGAATGACAACAGAATGGCAGAAATTGTATTTCAATAGCTCATGTAAATTAAATCTGTAGGAAAATGAGCTCCTGATAAATGTTTACGACCTATTTCAATAAAACTACTTTTCCCAAAATCCGTTAATTCCCAACATGCAAGTTTTACGCTGACGTCATGTACGCTGAGGAACGTAGTCCACGCACGTATTTTTCATTCAAGCAGTATTTGAATAAGGAAGATGGCGGCTGCAGCAGTGGTTGAATTTCAGAGAGCTCAGTCTCTCATTAGCACCGACCGCAACGCCTCTATTGACATTCTCCATTCAATAGGTAGGTGTTCAGGGATTATTCTGAGATGTACTCTGTTTCTCTGTAATTTGTTATTTCTCAGCAAGTTTTAGGCGGCGGGGTTAGCGTGTTAGCTAGTGGCGTTCAGTTGCAAGAGCCGGTGGTGTGCCGTGCTGACTCACTGTTGAACGATAGTGACTGATAGTAGATTTTAGCTTGTTAGTGCCTTAGCCACTTTGCCAACTTTAGGCCTGGGCGTGAAATGTGTTGTGTATGTAGTCAGCAGTGTCATATTATTGATTGTTTAGCTGGGTTTTGTGTTGTTACCAGTGACTACAATTTCTAAGCTAATTAGCATTAGCCTCTCCTACAGGCTGTAATGCTAGCAGGATTGCTAGCGTCATTAGCTTGTCGACAAAAGAAGCTAACGTCTTATCAACACGGGAAAAAATAAGCCCTCTCGTAGTGAAAAGAAGTACTACCAATTGTGTATCACTGGGGATAACTTTAAGTAATTGGCCAAGTTTTTGTTGTGGTTTTATGGTTGCGAAAACATGATCAAATTGAGAATGCACGACTGTTTACAGTAAACAGATCTTACAGTACTTCACTGTTCTCAAATTGCCTTGTCACATCGGCCCTCTAGCTATCCGCTGTTTATCTCAAATACTGATGTTTAGGCTGTGTGTTTGTGTGTATCGGTGTGGTGCTGCAATTATTCACTGATTAAACAATCTGACAGAAAAACAAATTCACAAATTGTTATAATGACATTTATCAAGCATAAAAGCCAGACATTCAGTTCTGGCTTCACAAATGTGATTATCAACTGCCTTTCTCTTTTGGCCTTTCTTGTAAATTAAAGATTTTTAAGTTTGGGCTGCACTATGAGCTGGTCAAAAAAGCAACTCGAAGATGCAACTTTAGGCTTTGGGTAATTGTGATGGGTATTTTAAACCACTTTTATGATGATTTTTATACTGATATTTACAAATGGAAATAACAGTTGCTGTCAGCTTGGTTTATGGGTATATTATGTAAATAAATTGGAAATAACAGATTGTGACATCAAAAACCATAAATCATAGTTTCCAAAATTTAAAACTCCAGAAATGACACATAAAATAACAAAGGAGGGCTAACTATGGTTCTCTAACTATTTAAACTTTCACATCATGCTGGAATTTAAATGAATAGTTTCTAATGCTATGTTGCCTCCTTTTTGTAACAGTGAGGAGAGATGTTCAAGAGAATGACGAAGAAGCTGTCAGGGTTAAAGAACAGAGCATCCTGGAGCTGGGGACACTTCTGGCCAAGACAGGACAGGCTGCAGGTAATACTTTGGTGTTCATTCTGTGTCTGTTATTATTCATCCAAGTCTCAAGATGCTGTAATACCATCTCATTATGAGTACGTTTACATTTTTTGAAAAAATGTATTTTGTTTTTCTGTCTCCAGAACTTGGGGGTCTGCTGAAATTTGTGAGACCTTTCCTGATTTCTATCAGCAAGGCTAAGGCAGCCCGGCTGGTCCGCTCTCTGCTGGACCTCTTTCTTGACATGGAGGCAGCCACGGGGCAGGAAGTAGAGCTATGTCTTGAATGCATTGAGTGGGCCAAGGCTGAGAAGAGGACCTTCCTGCGGCAGGCGCTGGAGGTAAGGGCGGTTAAAATAGCACTGTGGGTGCTATCAAGATGCTGTAATGTGCTCAAGCCCACAAAATGTACTGTATAAGAGGAGGGGACAACTGAATAACCCTGGAATATTGAGCCTTGAGTAAGGCCCTGTGAGATCCTTAGAAGAGGAGGTTGATGACCTTGTATAAGCAAAAGTTATAACAACTTGTGTAGACCAAGTTGTGCAGTTATACTTTAATTTCCCTACGTTTAACACCTTGATTGCCAATGAGGTAGAAATATTAAGGGAGCTATTTTAGGTTTTATAAACACACCGAAATTTTTCCGTTTGCATTAAATACAGCCTGTCACCAACAGCTGATGTGTTCGTCTTACCAAACCCTGCTCAGCACTTCATGAGCTCCATGATTGTGAAAACAAAAGTGATATCCCCAAACATAAATAACAGCTGTGGGAGAGATCAAATTCTGCATATTCTGAGTCTTGGAGTTGTAGACGCTGTGGTTTCAGACAGATTATAGTGGAGCGGTTGGTTGTCACTAGAAATGCGACACCATTTCTTTGAGTTAAAAGCAACACAGTGCCAGCTATGAGGACATCACACCAGTATGGGTGCCAAAATGAGCTTTGCGACCAAATGACTGCCAGCTTGTTCACACTCGCAGCCAGGAATAAATGAATTACAAAACAGGAGCAACAAGATGTTGTTTTTGTACTCTGTCTAAAGTGTGGAAGAAAACAGTGGAACGAATCTGTATGAATGAATGAGTGAAAGCTAAGAAGAGTGATGCTCTTCAGCCAGGCCATGGGGTGTGACAGCATCAAAGGTACTGTGTGGGTGTGTGTGTACCATGAGCTCAGGTTGAGAGAGAAGTCCCCATGTGTCAACCTTAACATACCATCTGTTTTGTAGAACTCCTGTTAGTAATGTACTTGTATTTCTGCACCATCTGCAAATTTTTCTTAAAATGTAGACAACACGATGACAGGTTTGTGGGTGGGTCAAAATGTCAGTGAAAACTCTTTACTGTGTAGAGCCTCATTAAAACAAAACATCTTGTTCCATTCATCATATTTTCATCATAATTCTTTATTTGTTCTTCTCCTGTTTGTGTCCAGGGACTGCAGATGGAAGCTAGCTAGTAGCTAAATCTGGTGCAATAAATCTCTTTTTATGAGATTAGCATTTTTGTACATTGACCCTGACAATAAATGTGTTGAAACTAAACTTATGTCAATTTCTCTAAAGTTTTCTTAGAAGAAACTTTTGGAGAATGACGTATAAATGAAAACACATTGAAAACAAGCAAAATATATGGAAACTGTAGAACATAGGGCTGGACTTTATAGGTCTAGAACATCAGCAAACACCAGTAAGGAAAATTATGTCTGATGATGCTTGTCTGACAGCACTGTCTTTTCTTTCAGGCACGACTCGTCTCACTCTATTTTGACACCCAAAGGTACCAAGAGGCCTTGGCGCTTGGTGAGTGTTTAGAGCCTGGACTTTTTTTTTTTTTTTTTTTTAAAATGTCAGCATCTGTCTTCCTGCATCACTGTCGGCCACACGCGTTCTCTAGTCCACCAAGAAACTTTAACAATTCATGCGGTCTTATTCCACCCAAGTGTAACAAGTAAAAAATGTATTGAATCTTAAGCTGCTTGTCAAAACATACACGCCAGTTTGACCAAGGTAGCTTGTAAACAAATGTTTACAGCAGCAGGTAGACATTTTTACTTAGAGAGGAGAAAGAATAGCACATATAATTGTGCACTCACCCTCAGCTGTTTACAGTGCTCTGCAGTGTTATTGCAACCTCTTATACAGAATCTCATTCGTTTTCTTTGCCTTAGGCTCCCAGTTGCTGCAGGAGCTGAAAAAGATGGATGACAAGGCTCTTCTGGTAGAGGTTCAGCTCCTTGAAAGTAAGACGTATCATGCTCTCAGTAACCTGCCTAAGGCTCGTGCAGCCCTCACCTCAGCCAGGACCACCGCCAACGCCATTTACTGTCCTCCAAAGCTCCAGGCAGCACTAGACATGCAGTCAGGTCAGATGTGGCTGAAGTGGTCCTACCTACTAGAGTGTGTTACATCATAAACTGATGTTTTTGTTGTTTTTTTTGTGATTCTAATTTAACCCAATGATAGTATCACACTCCTTCATGGCTTTTCACTAACAATGTGAATTGGAAAACACAGTTCATGGCTAATACTTCTGTCACTTCTAACACTGACTGAGCGTTTTGGGTTTCACGTCTTTCAGTCCTACAGTCACATACCAACTGCCATATTTATCTTCAGCCCAGCAAGTTTCTCCAGTTTTTGTTGACATTGCACGTTTTGAGGTGACTGACATGATGTGTTTAGGTCATCGTTGGTAACTGTTGTGCTGTAATCTGGGTTGCAGGGATTATCCATGCAGCAGGGGAGAAGGACTGGAAGACAGCCTACTCCTACTTCTTTGAGGCCTTCGAGGGCTATGACTCTATTGACAGCCCCAGAGCCATCACAGCACTCAAATACATGCTTCTTTGCAAAATTGTCCTCAATTTGTGAGTAGTGCTTTAAACTCAGACATGCATATCTTTTTAACATGACCAAATGAGTTCCTGTTTAATTCTCTGTTGTTTTTCTCTTTCAGGCCAGAGGAAGTTCAAGCCCTGATCAGCGGCAAACTGGGCCTGCGATATGCTGGCCGACAGGCAAGCACCAGTGATTTTCTACTTGTATCAGCTTGGCCGCAGAAACAGTCTAACTTGTTTCAACTGTTGGCAAACATCAGTTATTGTTTTTCCCTTCAGTTCCTGTTACACAAGAAGTATGACTAAGGATGATTCCTTAATGATAATACTATACTACTTGAACTAAATGAAATAGTGCTCCTTACTTTGTTTATAAAACCTTGTAAATGAAATCTTTCTGCGACTTCTCCACATTGAAAGTGTTCTAGTTTTGTCAGAGTTTCTAGTTTCACTTTTATATGGTTACTTCAGTTTTTATCCTTGTAAAAGAAAAAAATAACGTAGTAGATATCAGTCTTGCACAGGTAAACATTTCCATCATGGTTGTCTGTAGAATAACACCTAGATGTTCTTTTTGTTTTGTCTTGATCTGTTTAGACAGATGCAATGAAATGTGTTGCTCAGGCCAGTAAGAACAGGTCGTTATCAGACTTTGAAAAGGTAAGAATCCCTTCGTCTTATTGAGTCTGTGTTGATGGCTTTTCACGCAGATAAGGCTTCCATCTTTCTGGTTTTTTACGCTTGTTCTACAGCTGCTTTTATCTGTTTGGTGACATGCAGAAATAGGTTTCCTTCATTTTTCATTTGGATAATTATAGCTGACAATAAAATATCTAGTGTTTTTCCAAGCGTTTCTTGAGATGAGGTTTTGTACTATGCTTCCACACAACTTGCCTAACTGTATTTCAAGTGTCTTAAATGAGAGTTCTCCATCCTCCAGGCCCTAACAGAGTACAGACCAGAACTGAGGGGTGATCCAATTATCAGCACTCACCTGGCCAAGCTGTATGACAGTCTGCTGGAGCAAAACCTCATCAGAGTCATTGAGCCATTTTCCAGAGTACAGGTGAGGACCTGCTACACCTTCCTTGACAAAGAGTATTACACAATAAAGCCTTGCTGCATTGACAACCAGTCACTAGCACTTTATATTTCCTTGTGCATTATTTCTACATTCTCATAACTTTGTATTCAGACAGGATATGTTTTAATGTAACTAATGCCAGAACATGTCCATGATTTTGGTGCAGTAGTGCCTATATCAGTAATCATCACTGTAAAAAGGTATTTTGTCCCAGTGCCTGTTTTGTACACAGGGTTTATTTTTCATTGACATGAGTGTCTGCTGCCGAGCTTGTGCCTCATCATTTTAACAAAGGAATTAATGGTTCATTGTTTGATTTGTCCCTCCTTTGGTTTTTAGATAGAACACGTATCAGGTCTAATCAAACTGTCGAAGGTATGTATCTGCAGTTGTTCCATTTCTTTCCTGAGCATTAACAACCTCAATTGTATCTTTTAAATGATATGATTCTTTTTTGTTTTTTGTTTTTTTTTGTTTTGTTTATAGGGGGATGTTGAGAGGAAATTATCACAGATGATTCTGGACAAAAAGTTTCATGGTAATTAGAATTATCTGTGCCTAAAAAAATATATCAGAGTTTGCACTTGACAGGCAGCACAAGTGTCGTCACTGTTCTGTGATATATGTATTTATCCTGTGACCCTACTGCCAGGAATCCTTGACCAAGGTGAAGGTGTCTTGATCATATTTGAAGAGCCCCCAGTGGACAAAACATATGAAGCAGCTTTGGAAACAATTCAGAACATGAGCAAAGTCGTGGATTCGCTTTACAACAAAGCCAAGAAGCTGACATAGGTATAAATTAAGTCTGTAAGATATCGTGATTTTTCTTTTTGTTCTCGGCTAATGTTTTCTTTTTCTTCCTCAGAGCAGATTACCGTGGCAGTGTGATGGAGGAACTGTGTGTTTGACCAGCGTGTGTAATATTTTAAGAAGGGGACAAGTGAGAGCAACAAGTCCCACAAACTGCAACAAACAGAATTCCCCATCAAACTCCCCCTCTTCTCCTTCACTGGACAGTTTCATCACTTGTTCATTTTTTCTCTCTTTAATTTTGATATCTCTTCAGGATTCTGTATAACACTCAGCGGCCAAATCAGGCCATCAGGGAATATTGTACAACCACAACATAAAAAGATAAAATGGTTTAAGAAGACTTATGTTTATACCTGGTATAAGGTTGGGCTTCCCGAGCCTTAAGCCAACTCCACTGCAACCTCAAAGGTGTAACATTGACCTCTGCAGCCTGACACTCTGCTACCAGCTGTGTATGCAGAAACCAGGGTTTCACCTTCTTTTTTTCTGTATCTTTCAGAAGCACACTGTTCAGTTTTTGGAAGGTTGCGATATTCTTTGGGCTTCTGAGTTATGGTCAGAGAGCTCCCTCTAGCTCTGATAATTTTTTTTTCTTCATGACAATGCCAACAGTTAAGTCCCCACTGTATTTCAAATATGTATTATACTCACTTTATTTGATTGTTTTTTGTTTAAAAGAAATCAAGATGGCTGCCACATATCTGCCTGTCATGCTTACATAAGTTTAGAGAACACGCAGGATGCCATTTCACCACTAGTGCCACTTTTTTGGCACTTCTGCTTGCCTCAGTGTTTGAGTGCAATATGAAATCAGAGGGCAGAGGTGGAGATTTCCTCTGAGCATCTGAGTTATCCCTGAGTGAGCAATTCTCCATTGTTAGTTCCTAGCACTAGTGCGGTATGCTAGTAACCAAACAATTTGTATGGTTTTGATTCTTTTTTTTTCTCTTATGAAGACATTTTCAAAATAAATATTTTGTATTTTAAGCATTTGGTCTTGTCTCATGCAAAAACAAAACAAACTGCAGATGCTGTTTTGATCAGGTAACATTAATTGTCCACTAAGCAGCGGTGTTTGTTCTACCGTGGAGGTAACGAAAGCTGAAGTTGGTCATGTTGCAAAGTGACTTTGAAATGCATTTAAGAATGGCAATGTGATCCAGGAAGCTGTATAGTAGTTTAGAGGAAGTTAAAGGGAAGGTCTGAAATATTTGAATTCACATGTTAATACTATGAAATACAGAATTCACCCTAGTCTGTTGCTGCAGTATTTGTCACTCATTTGAAAAAGTCAATTTCTCGTCAAAAGGGCATTAAATCAGTTTAACTGACAGCTTTGAATTGTCTTTTATTTTGATTTTTAAACTAAGTGCGATGTTTACTCCACCCATGTTATCAGACCTGGGTACAGAGATTATTTTTCCCCACCATGAAACTCTTTCTGGCCAAGTTGTTTCATCACAAAAGATACAAAACCATCTAATTTTTGCATTACATCAGCAAGTGATGTTCTCTGACACTTTTTGAAAAACCCCTCTTTTTTTGTTCCAGGACAAATTTGTGCCACACATTGAAGGATTTTACCCTCCTTTTCTCTACATCCTGTCTCACTTTGTTTTTTTAATGTTCACTTAATTGAACTGTGTGTACCATATGAAACGAGTGACAGAACCAAGCCATTAATTTTATCACATTTTCCTAAATAAAGCACTTTGTGTTACATATTAAGATATACAATAAGTGTAAAGAAAAATGCATAAAAACAATTATCTCACTAAAGTCTCTGAATGATTTCCTAGACCCCAAGTATTAAGACAATATGAAAGATTGTCTATAACTTAGAATTATTGACATATAATGTATGATATAAAATAGGACTCTGCAATTTCCTGTTTAAATAATGAATAATTGAAAATAGAGATTTATAAAATTTTAACTCAATGTGAGATACAAAATAAAGAAATAGAAAATGACATTGACAAAATAGAGCTTTAATTTTTTCCGGTATTCTATTGTTTCACCAGTGATATTGTTTTTATTTTATAGTTTTAATATTTACGGAATATTTTATCATATTTGGTCCATTATCTGTTGTCTTTCTCGTTTATGTGTACGCGATGACATCATCATCATACGTCAGGAAGTTCCGCCTTTTAGCACGTCAGGAGTTCTGTTAGCGGAGCGTTTATACTCAGTTTCATTTGGGATTTTAATAACAAAGATGGCTGCTCGGGTGAGTGTGTTTGAAGTCTATACCAGTAATTAAATACAAGTACATTACACATGGAAAATAGTAAATATTAAATGTGTATTTAAAGGACTGTAGACTTTTTGCCACGTAAAGTGAGTCTGGACAGCGTCAGCGTATGTGGCAAATTCACTTGTCATTCAAAACGTCGTAACCGGAAGACAAATTGAGTATCAATGACTGCTCCGACTGTTGCTAACTTGTAGTACTTTTAATACTGTTATTCGAGCTGTAAATTAATGTATGTAACAGCCAGGGTATTTTGGCCACCGAGTATCCGCAGTTGTACAATTATTGCCTTATTGACTTCGATGTAAGCAACTGCCCTACGACTGTAAACGACTTTCAAAAGCTAAATCATTGGTGGGTTTGAGGTGGAAAGAAGGAAGTGTAACTGCAGCATTACATGTGTAAAAAAGAAAGAAGAAGAATCAAATAAGCGGTATTTATGTTGAATGCTCAGTTGCTGTTTTCAAGTAGGTGTAGTAAACAAGTAGGTGTCAGCGTTTTACCATAAACGCTGCTTACAAATACACAATTGCCAGTTTATTAGGTACACCAAAATAAAATGTCAGTTCAGCTAATACACCAGTCCTTGCATAAATACTACCTTTTAAAGGGGTGTTTGTGTTGTAACTGACAAATATTTTCATAAATGATTAATCTACTGTTTTTTTCTTTTTTTTTCTTTAATTTTCCACACCACAAAGTGAAGTCTTAAAACTTGAGTGCTAGAGTTCTACATCTTAATTACAGATGTCTGTATCCTTCAGGTTTACAAGGTTACATTTATTATGTTGCTAATTAATATTTTTTGTAGTTAGAGACCAATACGATGTTGACCAGCTCTAAGTATTTGATATGGTTTAATCTAAATCTACATCAAGTTTTTGTTTTATGTACTACAGGCTTTTACTAGTCATCCTATGTAGTCACTTAGAATCAGTTTGACATGCCTGTTTGGAGATTGTTTGGTTTAACTGTAGGGGAGAAACAAACTAACTGTACTGCTACTGTATTAGCCTTTAGCTATGGTTTTCATCACAGTGGATGACAGGGTTGCTTGGAGGAGACAGTAGGTTGAGCAGTTGTCTCCCAACCGGAAGGTTGAAGGTTTGAATCTCACCTGCAGTCCACATGTCGAAGTGTCCTTGTGCAAGACACTGAACCCGTGATGGCGGCGCATACGCACGCAGCGGCTCCAAACATAATTTCGTTGTACGTGTCACAATATGTCAGTGAATAAAGCTTCTTCTTCTTCATCACAGCTATAGGGATGCTGATTCACTCAGCCAGTAGCTACAGTAATACTGTTATCAGACACCATTGCAACAGACCAGTGATGATGTGCTGCCATGTGTTGAGCAGCTCTCTGTTAGGCAATACATTATTTCACTTATGGGAGCTCTTGGAAGATGCATTTGAGTCAAGCAGAGGTTGAAGGGATGCAGCTTTCCTCTAAATATTAAGATGTTTAACCCTTAAGATTGTTTCCCTTGGTATTTTCCCTAGCTTTGTCAATGTCACAGGAACATATTTTCTGTATTGTTTTAGCTCCTCACTCCTCATTGTCTCTATGTTCTGAAATGCTCAGTCTAAATCTAGATGTATTGTGATCAAATTATAAACCTTGCACTGATATTCAGTCTGTAGTATTGGGTTTTGTTGGAAACATCTAAGAACTCCACTAGAATTTCAGATAGATTTATGTGGGTTTGAACAGTGTTTTGCTGCACAGCATCACTAACCTAATAAAGAGGGCAAAAATTAAGATCTTTTTTGCATGGATAAGATCTTGCTGAATCTGATCATGAGCTTAAAACTCCGAGAGCCTATTACAAAGGAATTATTTTAGTAATGTGACTAAAAAGGTAGACAAGAAGAATGTTAATAAGAAATACACTATATACAGGCACTTCAAACAATAGAATAAGATTTTACATACAGTATCATCAGACCTTGTGGGATATTTCCTGGTGGAACATATTACACAGCCATACTAAAGGTCCAGAGAAGCTTTATAAAAAAAAAGCTTGGAGGTTCGAATCACGGTGCCTGCAGTCCACATGTCGAAGTGTCCTTGGGCTAGACACTGAACCCCCAAGTTGCCCCCGATATTAGAGCTATCGGTGTGATTTGGCACCGCAAATGACTGCCTTGGTTCTGTACCAGAAACAATGACTGCCTTGATTCTGTACCAGAAACAAATTCCTTGTGTGTAACATACTTGGCCAAATAAAGATGATTATTCTTATCCTTATCCTTATCCTTTTATCAGTGTACAGAGATCTCTATAGCAACATGCATGTAATGGTGGTTTTGTGGGAGTGATGTCTCGAGTACTGACTTACCCAGACTGCCTTTCTGTATTGCTGTGCAGCTCTGTGGTGGTCCATGCTTTTTCACTGTAAACACTCTGAATTATCTTGTTTGCAGTAATTGCCTGTGTAGCCTAGTACTTCAGCAGCAGCACTAGCAGATGATGTAATGTACTGCATTTTTTTTTTTAACAATTGCTATTGTGTTGCATGAAAGTTGAAAGATAATAGCTTTTCAAGGACTCCTATTTAGCCTTGCATGGCTTCCTTGCCGCTGAGTTTTGAGTAGCATCTTTCATCATTCAAGTTGCAACGATTAGTCGATTCATAGACTAGTTAGTTGATCAACAGAAAATTAAATGGCAAATATCTTGATAAATGATTAATCAAAGCAAAAATGCTGAACATTCTCTGGTTGCAGCTTCTCATTGTGCTGTTTTCTTTAATCGCATATGAAGGTTTTAGACCCAGTAGATAAGATAATTACTTTGGCATATGAGAAATTATGAATTCCATTTTCCTCTCTTTTTGACATTTCATAGATTAAACAATTGTCAGTTAGAGCTCTAATTTATACTGTATACTGACTGTAGATAATACATCCTCAGTGGAGTTTTCTGTATTTTCTTAGATTATGCAAGTGGCGCGATGCCCGACGGACGAACTGTCGTTGACCAACTGTGCCATCATCAATGAAAAGGAGCAACAGTTTGATCAGTGAGTGGATTTCTTCTGATACGTGTAACTGTGCCGTTACAGTGAGTGTTTTATATCGAACACCTCAGTAACTTCATACAGAGATGGGTGACAAAGGAAAAACCAGCACCAAGAGTCTCAGTGAGGTGCTGGGCCACCACGTGCCACCAGAACTGCTTCAGTGCACCTTGGCACCGACTCCAAGTTTACCCAAACCACGCCAGCATCTGCATTCATTATGTTTCTCCACTCATTTATTCAAGTTTTTCCTTTAATTTGACACCTTTCTGTACATTTAGTAACTAAAACAGGATGAACAATAACAACTAGGGTGACACTTGTTCTTTCCTTTGTCTCTTATTTATGTATCTCAATGCAGACATGTGATTGTACGTGTTGTAACCCACAAGTATGTATTCACATTGAGGAGGCATCCCACTGTGAACCTCGGGACCATCGCCTTCAGTCTACCACAGGTAGGCTTCAGTATGCAATCTGATATTCCCCAAGTCAAGATGTTGGTCAAGTAAAGTTATGTGTCTTGTGTGGTTGTCTGTGGGCTCTTTGCATGGACCTCTTTAATTGTCTGAAACTCTGTTACTGCTTTTTCCTCTTCCTTCTTGCCTGTCTCTGCCTGCTCTTCTCTTGTCTGTAAACTTGGCAGCCACAGCGACACACAGGTACTACTGTAACCTCCTGAAAACGGTCTTATTTTGCCATAAGAACTGATTGAATAACATCTATTGATTGACTGACTCATATTTGACACGGCAGCTTTCATTGGTTACCATCTCAAAAACCCAGCATAAAAGTGCATAAAAGTATACAACTGAACCTGAAAACTGTTTTAAATCTAGATCTGAGTTATATATTTCAGTGTAAAATGTGTTGTGAAATAAGACCATGTTGCAGAGGAAGGTTGCACTGATGTCTTTGTGAAAGCACAGTGATGTTAAGTAGAAGTGTAGCTGCCCATCCCTGTTTTCACTGCATTAACGTGTCCTAATACAAAGGAAATGAGATGTAGATCTAAATCATTTTTGCTTTTTCTTGACAGAGAAAATGGGCAGGCCTATCGATTGGACAAGAGGTTGAAGGTAAGCTTCATTCTTATTGTACGGGACTAGTGATTTCCTAGAATTTGCTTGCTCTCAGCAAATCACGTAAAAAGACCAGGCAGGTGGTCCCTGACCATTTATTCAGTAATGAACTTTCACTATGGGCATCACCATTTTTATCTTTATATATTAATTATTGTTTCTGAATAAATTAAAAGTTTGCAAATATCTAACATTTAAAAAGGCCAAGGTAATTTTAAGGATTAAAACAGTGCTTATTCGGTCTAGTCACGACACAGCTATGGTCCTCAAGATGCCTTTTAATCCGAGTGGTGGTCTCTGGGTCACAGTCAGCTGAAAGCCCCTGTTGTGGGACATTCTGTGAGCCTTTGCTGACTATACTTGTCATTTATTGTTAGCAGTGCTTGACAGTCTTTCTCTCTTCACTGAATACGTTTGGAATCGCCACAGTATAGATTTAAGGACCTTCTGCCCTCAAACCTGAAGGCTTCATGCAGCTGACTGCCATGAAAGGCTGTAGTCTGTCTCTCTGACAGAACACATGCTGACGTCTGATGGTCATGTCCTGCAAACAGCTAATTATATCTGGGGCTTTTACTATTATTTGGTGGCATGGTGGACAGAGGGTACATAATTTGTCCATCAGCAAGAAAGCCAGCTTAACAATACAGGTGGGAAGGTGCCATTGCATGTCTCTCTGAGATGATGGCCAGAGTCCAGAGAAAGAGAGGATTCCCAGAATGATGAGCACCATTATACTGTCTGCATATCAGGAATGAAAAGGAGGAATGAAAATATAACCCTCTGAATGAAAATGTTACCTTTATCTTTCTTTATGTCATTTTGGGAAAAAACACCCAGCAAAGACAGGAGTCTTTATTATTTGATCTAAAGACTCTCAATGACCTGTCAGCGTGTGTCCTGTTTTTTCAAGCCTGTGATTGAAAACGTAAATATAAAAATGATTTTGTAAATTGATATAATGTTTTAGCAGTGTCTGGTAACTGGGATGTGAATAATGTCCTGGCAACAGTGGAAATATCAGCACAGTCTGGAAGCAAGCTGTGTACAGTGTATTCCATCTGCACAATGAGGCATTAGCGGCAGTTTGAAGACATGCAGACAATTTGATTAGTAAAACTGTACCACAGATCATATCCAAATCACAGACTGCCTGCTGTGGTGCAGATTGTATTTTCTAGATTAGAGCATCAAGAAACACTGTTCATTTGTAATGGCTCACTAACAAGGAGTTATTGATTTGGTGACCAGTCCAAATGTACTAATGAGCTTAGACCCTACTGTTTGGTTAGTGTCTAGTTGACCCTAATCAGACCTTACATGTCAGAGATACTGATGGATATGCTATTGAGCTCTGTGTGGTATTCAGTTATTATGACACATTAAAAATGTTAATTAAAAGGCAGCAGATTGTGTTTTTGTGAAGTAGGACTACAGCTGCTTAGGGTCAGTATCTTTTCATTAACCAGGTGAGGCCTCATTGAGACTGACATTTTTTCAAGGGTGACCTGACCAGGAGGGCAGCACAAGATTGATCAGTGAATTGTTACAACAGTAGAATAGAATATTTTATTAAAAATGCTAGTAGGTTATTGGAAAAAGTGAAATAGAGCGAGATCAAGGCTCTGCTCATGCCACACACGTTTGTGTACTGAAACTAATTCAAATTTAAAGCTGCTCAAAATAAAGCATCAAAGGGCTGAGTGCAATGTGAGAGCTGTTGTACATAGAGACATACGCACAGAAAACGAGGAAACACAGTGGGATTTGGACATTCTTTGGATAACAATTCCAACAGAAATGATCCAGGTCATTAACTGTAAACCTCACCATGTGTTATTCTTTCCTTTTTGTAGTAACCAACTATGTATTTGACAAGACCAGACAGTGCATAAGCACCATGATAGCGGAGATAGACTTCCTGCAGAAGAAGACTGTGGACAGCAGCCCTTATGACACGGAAATGATGGCCAGCAAGTTCCTCCAGCAATTCAATAACCAGGCCTTCAGCATTGGGCAGCAGGTGCTCAGGACCTCAAGTGTTTTAAAAGCAACCTCAGGCTTATAGCTATGGAGGTCTCTGTTCATAGTACATGTTAGGAGAAAATGTATGTGAAAACACAAACACTCAAAAGGAGTTTTAAGCTTAGTGAGATTTGTTGCACTTGCTTTGGGTAAATGTGTTTGTATGCTTGTTAATCTGTGATCAGATTTGATGGAGAAATTAAAATGTTTGTCTTCCTTATTTTATTTCTAGCTGGGGTTTAGTTTCGGTGACAGGCTGTTTAGCTTGCTAATAAAGGATACTGAGGCCATGGACCCCACCGTCTTAAAGACAGGACAGGCCTCTAGCATGAAACAGAAGGTAACTGGAGAATAATCTGTCACAGTGATGTTCACACCTTGTAGGCTTTTATATAGCATGAAAGTCATTAACTTTAATGATCACAGTTTAATTAAACCTTGTGTGAGTAGTTCAAGTGCAGTTTTGCAGTTGTTACTGGATTTTTCTTACACACTCTCTCTCTCTCACACACACACACACACACACACATATATATATAGAGAGCTCATCCATAAACCTGGTTGGTGAGTGTCAGCAGCACACACAGTTTTTAGAACACTTTGCTATTTTTCACATACTGGAAAAAAAACTATATCTCAAGTAATTATGAATTGTTAGAAAAATTTGGGGGGTCTAATCTCCCTTTAACAGTCAGTCACTAAAGCCGGTGTGATGACCGAGAGAAAGAAGAGTGTTTTTACATTACATAGTCTTTAGGACAATTCTCAATAACACCACAAGGAGGTGCACTTCACACATTTTGTTGGCAGTACAACCACGCCACTAGCTCGAGGGTTAAATGGAAAATATCCTGATGGTTTGACTAAAGCAATATTTTATTGGTAAAAACAATACAAATATTTTAAAATCTTGAACTCGACTAATTTTTGCGCAGGTGATATGCATCATATAAACTTCACTACTGGAATTTATTTGTGGAATCCTTACCCTTGCAGCATCCTCTAGTAATAATTAGAAGAGATGGATAAAGTGCACCACTGTATACCTAACGGTTGATGGGAAATGCTCTTTGGGAAACAGGTTTTCTGTTTTGTTTTTTTTTCCAGGGAAGGCCAAGACCCGAGAGTCTCGCCAGTCTATCATCAGTCCAGACTGGAACTTTGAGAAGATGGGCATCGGTGGCCTTGACAAGGAGTTTTCTGACATCTTCCGTAGAGCCTTCGCCTCCAGAGTCTTCCCTCTAGACCTAGTAGAACAGATGGGTGAGCACCTCGCTTTCTCCCTGTCTGTCCCAGCTTCACTTATTCATTTGTTTGTGCCTGGTCTTCCACTTGCTGCAAGTTAGATGATCATTTCATAAGATTGTGTGTTAGTTATGGAAAGTCTTGCTTATTTGTATGTCTGAAGGCTTCAGTTAAAGAAAGATTTCTACAGTCAGATATGCACATATCAAATGTGCAAAAACTAACCAGCTCTGGGGGCGAGTTTTTTTTTTTTTTTAAAGCCTTTCCCCAGCAGTGAGGGTCAACTCATCATCTACAGGTTCACCAAGTGGCTGCCTCTGGTGAAACTAGTGTCTCCGGAATTGCCTTACTGAAAATCTTGTAGGGCCACTCTCAAACTTTAAAGAGGCCCATCAACCAAACTAAGTATTTCAGAATCATTCCTTTCAAAATGTCCCTTTTATCAGACATGGCTGAAATAATCAGTGTGAGGACATTTACGTGGAGCCCCTCCTCAACATGCCAACAATGAGCAATGGGACTCTGTTGTCTCTCTCAGAGATGCTAATACATCTTCCAGTATTAAACAGATAATAACTGCCAAATATAATCACTGTTTTCAGTTATTATTCAGATTATGTTTAATCCTTACATCAACTTTATGGCAAACAAAACTTTGAATAATTCCTTTGAGAAATGTTTCATTGCCTGAATCAGCAAAACTCACAATCAACAATTCATAGGCAAGACAATGTTCTTCTGTGGCGTTGTGGCTAAAACCTCTGGCATCCCCTGACAGTGAACCCTGCACACACTCAACAGATCTTTGACAGCTGTCAGATTACAGTGATGATTCACTTTTCAAAGGACAGCAGTTCAGGAGTCTTTTTGTGACTCATACACAAAACCCTCTCCTCCCACACATGTACACACAATCATATCAGACCTAATCCTTGCTCCTAGACCTAGAAGTCTTGTGAAAACCTGCTGTATGGACGTGAGCTTGGCAAACAAGCACATTACTTAGATCTGGTGTGCAGTGCTCAGGGCCTGTGGCAGCGTCCAGCAGTGTGTGTGAGCGACCTTTAGCTGGGCGTTAGTGTGCAGGAGTCGGCATTTGGCTGCCGCCAGCTGGCGGCTGTAATGAGATGACATACCCTGATACAGGATCCAGGTAAAGGTGAAGGTGTAACTGGCAGGCATGGGGAGCATGGGGTGCAGGTGCTCACAGAGAGTTGTGCAAGTGTACATTACACATGTTGTGTGTGTGTGTGCTCAAGTAAAAGTTTAAAAATTTCATCTCCCCTTTGCTTTCAAAGAGGTGGAGCAGACAGACAGAAGCTTCAGTGCTTTCTCTGCCAGACCCCAACACACCCACATCACATCTCCCCACCTTCTTCCCTCCACCCCCACCTGTCATCCTGGCTGCTTTTCCTTCAACAGGCCCAAATGGCAGTTCAGATGGTTATCTGGGCCTCTCAATTAGTCTGGGCTAAATGTCATTAAGCAGGTGCAAGAGTCAGTTAAATGAGTCACACTGTAAACTGGGTTGGGTGGAGAGCCTGTAGCATTGACACTGGATGTTAATAGACACAGAATAACACAAAGAAGTCAGAAGCACTGTGATGAGAACAATTATAAGCCTGGTGTTATCTGTGCATTTATATACTCAATCTGTGTAAATTACTGTGCCTTGGTCTTCTTTACCACATGTTTCCATTTTGCAATAAGTCTGGACAGTGAAATGGTCTTATACTTGTATAGCGCTTTTCTATGCATTGCAGCACACTCAAAGCGCTTGGCCATTCACCCACTCAAACATTCACACACCAGTGACATCACCGGGAGCAACTGGGAGTTCAGTGACCCGCTCTACACTGTTCATTATCACCACAGACAACTGAACAATACTTGGAGCACACTGGTCTTCATCACACCGATTAACATAACACAGAAGGGCACACCTTTTATGAAGACACACAGCAGAATCCGGAGCCAAAGCCAGTTATTGATTTTTACAGAACTGCATTTTCACTAGAGGAAAATTTTGTCCCTGCAGTCACTGTTTCTCTTGCTCAGTGCACCAGATTACATTGTGTGATACTTATTTTCCTTAAATGTTGGCTCACACAAAAGGGGATAGCTACTGCAGAAATATGAGAGAAGAAGTCCTGCCTACAATTAATAAAGACTTGAGTTTTATAACTAGTAGAAACATGTCTCTGTATATATGTTTCTTGCTGTAAGAATGAACAGTTGGTTTGACATCAGCTTTTCTCTGGTTGCCTCTGTCTCCAGGCTGTAAGCATGTAAAGGGAATCCTGCTTTACGGCCCCCCAGGATGTGGTAAAACCCTGATGGCACGGCAGATAGGTAATATGCTCAAGGCCCGGGAGCCAAAAATCGTCAACGGCCCCGAGATTCTCAACAAGTACGTCGGAGAGTCTGAGGCCAACATTAGGAAGCTGTTTGCCGAGGCAGAGGACGAACAGAAGAGGGTGAGGGTTGGATGCATTAATGCACAAGTGTCTGTCCTTTTTATAAGCCAGAAGGTCACTCTTGTATTATGATATATTAAAGACTGCTTTCATGATGCAAGAACTTGTAGTAGTTGTAGAGTTTATAGCGCAGTCAAAATACCACAGCGGAGCAACAGTGAAAACTCCACATGCAGCACGTTTTGAAAAACGAACCTGTTTTATTCCAACTTTTAGACACGTTACCAGTCATGCTACATCTTTGCTAAACTAAAAAAAGGCACCAGCTTTGTTCAGAGTCTGTTCTCAATGGGGGTATTCTCCCATTATCCCCATGAAATACAGATAAGCATTCTGTCTGTCTAAATAGACAAAAGCTAATTTCTGTAGGAGTGGAGAGATCTGCCCTTTAGTCAGACATAGCCTTAATAACTGGTACCATTCTGGTGTGTTTCTCTGTGTGTGTGTGTGTGTGTGTGTGTGTGGTTGGTGATGGCTGATTTGGACAGTGAGACACTAGCGTCAGCCTCACTCTTCACCACCTAATGATGGCCTGGGTTGTGTGACCTCCTATTATACCTCCTTATACACACACACACACACACACACACACACACACACTGTCCAGTGTGTGTTATAAGGACAGCTCCACACCTGCTTTAAATGCTGTCTGAGACTGGCAGGTCTGTAGATGGAGGGATAACCCCCCACCCTGCTGCTCTCTCACTTTTTCCATCTGTCTCTGTTAAGGGTCAAGACTGAAAGAAAACCACTGGCACTGTCTTTGTCTTTTCATTTCTCAGAAAGAATGATATTGACCAGAACAATAATTTGATTTTGTGTCAAATTGAATTTTTTTAAATCTTGACAAAGTGTCATAATCCAGTGCTACTGCTTTTAATAGTTAACTTCACAAATAATGTCAGAATTCTTTATTTCATTTTTCATTAACCTTTCTTTCTTTCTGTCTTTCATTTTCCTGCTCCTCTTTCTGTCTGACAGCTCGGTGCCAACAGTGGTCTTCACATGATCATATTTGATGAGATTGATGCTCTCTGTAAGCAGCGTGGCAGCATGGCAGGCAGCACAGGAGTCCACGACACCGTGGTCAACCAGTTGCTGTCTAAAATAGATGGAGTGGAGCAACTTAATAACATTCTGGTCATAGGTGCAAACATACACACCTGAATTTACTTTTTCCTCATGTTTACCCAAAGTAATAACTCTTAAAAGATGTTTGACTCCAGTATCATCCCTAAACATCTGCACTGTATCTCATGTCTCTCATTCATCCTGTGTTTGCTCTCCTTCCCACTATCTGTCCATCTGTTTCTCCCTCAGGTATGACCAACAGGCCTGACCTGATAGATGAGGCCTTGCTGAGGCCTGGAAGACTCGAGGTGAAGATGGAAATAGGTAAGAAGTCAAGGACCCCACAGATAAGGTTTCACCCAGGTGTTAACTCCACATGGTTTATCTCGTTTTATCCCAGGATAAGCCCTGAATCAGAGTGAAGATACTCTTGCTTTAGCAGTAGGCCAAAAATTATTTGAGTATTTTAATAATACAAACGTTCAGCTGTTCTTTTCCTTTAATTTAGGGGAGGGAGAAAAAATAAATCCAGACATGTTTTCATATTCTTAATCATTGCACTTCAGCCACTTAAGACCAGCTACTTAGTGGCCACTTGGCTGCTTCACACCCTTAACACGGGACTTTTCTTTCTTCACGGTAGACTAGTACAGACACACAACACCTTAAATGGACAAGAAAACTTTCCTGAAATAAATTAAAGTTTTAACACATGGAAATTATTTTTGCTGAAGTTTGAAATTTCCCTTTCTTTTGTTAGGCTTACCGGATGAGAAGGGTCGCGTTCAGATCCTCAACATCCACACAACAAAAATGCGTCAGAATAAACTGCTGGCGGAGGATGTAGACATAGGAGAGCTGGCCACGGAGACCAAAAACTACAGTGGTGCTGAGCTGGAGGGTCTGGTCAGGGCTGCACAGTCCAATGCTATGAACAGACATATTAAGGTCAGAGCACTCACCGTTATACTCTGTATGCTCAGTACTTTTTGTGACTGGAGGAATGAAGGGTGAGGAGGAATTCTATGAATCAGGTCTTTCGTTCATTGCTTTATCTGTCTGTTTTTTCTGATCGGCCTTCATCTTCAGGTGGCTTGTTTTGTTTTATCATAGTATCAAACAGGAACAAGCAGCAAATCTTCACATTCGAGAGACTAAAGCAGTGAATGTGCTGCATTTCATAGATGATAGTTGTTTCATTTTGATAAATAACAAACAATTTGGCAGTTACTAAAATTATTTTCATTAATTTTCTCTTGATCGACCAATTGATGAATTGACTCATTGTTTCAACACTACTTTGCTCAAATTACATTAATCCACTGCTGTTCTGAGTCAAATGAGAAAAGAAATCTTGAGATTCAAACTAAAATTAGTCATATATTTCATCTTGTATTAACAGTTGACACTATTAGTAGTAGTAGTGTGTTTAGTATTTCTTTAAAAGCACTGACAAGACCATTGTCCTGTGCTGGATTTTACGTATAGGCCACACTCCTGGTGTCCTGGTGAACATGGTATATTACAGTGTACTGTACAGTGTTGGTTTAAGTAGCCATCCAGGTGAGAAACATCTGTGTGCAGAACCCAGGTGTGTGGTTGTGTGTACCCTTAAGTGTTTTATCAGGTGCATAGGTTCAAATCAACACAACTCAGTGGGACACACAGATAAGTTCTCATCTGTTAAGTGTTCTGCCTCGTCAGACACACACTGAGTAGCAGATATTGGAGGGTGATGATAAATGATGGACAAGGGCCTTCTTCCCTCCCTCCTCTGTCTGACCTTTCTGCTTTGAGGCAGCACGTTGTTCTGTCACAAATCTAAATGTGCAATACTTCATGTAATGGATTTAACCAGCAAGGGCATGGAGTTCATCCATTAATGAAAGCGTCCAGTTGTTTGCTCTCTCTCAACTTGTACTGTGTTTGGTGTTTTACAGGCCAGCAGCACAGTGGAGGTCAACATCGAGACGGCAGAGATGCTGCAGGTCAGCAGACATGACTTCATGGCTTCACTGAATAATGACATCAAACCTGTAAGTTGCTCTACATCACTCTGTTTTTATCATCTTCTAATTCTGTGTCAAATAGATTTTGTTAAAACAAGCACAATACTTAATAATCCTCTCCCACGTGTCCATTTGGTTTTATTATTGCATATCTGTGTTGTTTTAATTATGCAAACTAAACAATTTAAACAGGACCTCATTCAATAAAGATACTAAGTATTTCAGAGATTAAAGAGATTAAAAATGTCTGTCTCCTACTTCAATATAAACCATGGTTATATATCCAAATACATAAATATTTTGTAATGTATTTATGTTGAATGCATTTAATGATGTTTAACATCTCCATTTCTTGGAGGACATACTAACCTGGCTTTCTGTTTTCCTCTCTCTTCCTCTTTCCTCTCCAGGCGTACGGTTCCAACCAGGAGGACTATGCCAGCTATATTATGAACGGCATCATCCGGTGGGGGAACCCAGTGTCAGCGGCCTTGCAGGATGGAGAGCTGCTGGTGCAGCAGACGAAAAACAGTGATCGCACACCGCTGGTCTCTGTGTTGCTGGAGGGTAAGACACACACTAACCTCATGCAACTCAACAGCTAACATCGTAAGTAGTGCATTCTACAGTTAAACACCCAATAAACCCATAGACCCTAACATAGCAACTGCAGCCTGTGTGAAAGTTGTCAGTTGTGATTATCTAAACTCTGACAGTCTGGGAAAATGATTTGCATTATTGCAAATAATTGATTTGTGATTATTTTTTAATCTCAGGACCACCCAACAGTGGGAAGACGGCATTGGCAGCTAAGATCTCTGAAGACTCCCAGTTCCCGTTTATCCAGATCTGTTCCCCCGACAAGATGATTGGATACTCTGAAATTGCCAAATGTCAAGCCATCAAAAAGGTAACGCAAGCAAATACAGTGGAGATGTGAGACTGGGTCAAGCTGCTGAGTGTTTACTCTTTGTCTGGGTGAGGGTAAAGTGGAAAAGGCAGCTTTAATAGTATGTAGTTGTAAGGTACTGTAGCTTAGGCTGAGACAATGGGGCCCATGATGGCACAGCCTGACACCCACGATGTAGCCCAGTGATTGGTCAGAACATTAGCTAACCTGAATACTGTGCTTCCATAAGAATGGTCAGCCAACTTTCTGCACATTTAACTGGTATCAATAACTGTTTGATCCAGACCAGTTTGCATCTTGTTTTTCTCTGATAGATATTTGAAGACGCCTACAAGTCCCAGCTGAGCTGTGTTGTAGTTGATGACATTGAACGTTTATTGGGTAAGTTCCCCATCAAAAAGCAGTGTTTGGTATTCAGCTGTTGATGCGTTGAATTAATTTTGTATTTGAAGTTGGAATTCAAAAGTAGTGAATCAGTGTTAACATGAAAATTGCTGATTTAAAAATTATCTCTCTCAACAGACTATGTGCCAATTGGCCCTCGTTTCTCCAACCTGGTGTTACAAGCTTTGCTTGTGTTACTGAAGAAACCTCCTCCAAAGGTGATGAACACAAAACGTCCTCAGTGTGGCGTTGCTAGTCCTTATGTGGCAGAAAGAGGGCAGCAGATCTTACACATGCCAGTGTCTTGTGAGGAGTTGTTGGAAGTCTTTGGCATGCGTGAGCAACTGCATGTGGGTGTATGGTTATTAGCCAGTGTTGTGGTCCTGGCCTGTTGTGCTCATAGTGAATGGTGGTGGTAGAGACCCATTTCTCATAGTTTGTGTGTGTCTGTTGTTGATGGGTTTGTGAATGAGAGTATAGCCCACTATATGGCTGCATGTGCATAAGAAGTGGTGCGGGGCCTGGTGTTGAATGCCTGGCTGCAGTGCTCCTCTGGGGTTGTAAAGCGCTGGGCCCAGCAGGGTGCCTGGGGCCGGGGGAGGCCAGGGGGACACGGAGGAGAATGGGCTCTGTGAGAGAGCCAGGACCTGGCAGCACCGCCGCCTGTGTGGCACCTCATCTGCATGCAGCATCACAACCCCCCACGCCATAGGGGGGCAGCCATAATCCCCCGTCTACTTGCCACTCTTCTGCCTCTCCTCCTTCGTCTTCTTCTCCTGGGCCTTCTCCAGCTCATCGGCTTAGTGGAGCTACAATTCCTTTCTTCTCTCCTTTCTCCTCTGCTCATGTTAGTCTTCTGTTCTTGTCTCTTCTGTTGTTATCTACTGTGCTTCTCTCTCCTCATTCCCTCCCTTTTGTCTCTCCTCTTCCCTTCTTTCCCCTCTGATCTGGTTCATTGTTCAAATTAGACAAATAAATACAGAGAATCCACAGTCATACCCAAAGCTCACATTTACATCCATAATGCATTACACAGACAGCACTCTCACCTTTGCAATAACTGTGTAATGGTAACACTTAAGAGAGGAAACCTTAAGATGAAGTGGTGCAAACCGGTTAAAAATAGCTGCACCCCATGATAAAAGTTACACCACTGAGCTATGGAAGAAGTGACACATGACTTTAATGAACTCTTCTCACCTGCCAAACTATCTTTTTAATTTGGTATTAGAACCAAAACACAAGGTTTAGTTCAGTTCATGGTTTTTAAATGCACAAAGGTTTGATTATGGCCTTTTGACACATCATTTCCCAGCTGGTGATGGAGAAGTTAGCTGAATTACCAAGGTTTTGTTCTGGTTAATGTGAGAACGAATGTTATATTCAGAATCTGTAACAGGTTTCTGGTGTCATGATTGGAGTCGTGCCCCTCTATCGCTGTTGTTCTCTCATGTCACTGTCTGTTGTTCATAAACAGATAAGTAAAAAGTTTACATCATACGATGATCTGAACTTTTCATTGACTGGATTCATGACTGGGGGACATTAATCTTTGTTTGCATTGTACTGTTACATGTGGGATGGAAACATATTTTTGGTTTCTTATACTGTAACTCTTGTGGGCTGGGTCATTGCAAGTCCATAACATAATAAATAACATAGCTATGCTAATATAAACTCCAGCTTACACTGCCCCTAAAGACGGTAAAGAATTTTCATTTTGATTACTTCTTATATCTGCATTTCTTCCAGGGCCGTAAGCTGCTGATCATCGGCACCACTAGTCGTAAAGACGTCCTCCAGGAAATGGAGATGCTAAACGCGTTCAGCACCATCATCCACATTCCCAACATCTCAAGTGAAAAGGAGCTGCTTGAGGCCCTGGAGGTAACTTGCACCAAAGCAAATGCATGCACTAAACATGCATGTGCTGAATTCACGCAGTCAAACCAGTCGCTGTTTTCAAGATTGATGTTTACTTTGTCAGAGAAGTTGTTAGACATTCTATTATACTGTGACAGCATTTTTTAATTTAAAGAAAATGTGAACCTGTTTAAATCCCATGCTCATGGTTCTTCTTTCTCTGCTCCCCACAGCAGTTGGGCAGTTTCCAGAAAGAGCGGGACACCATAGCTAAAGCTTTGAGGGGGAAAATGCTGCAGATTGGCATAAAAAAGTTGCTCATGCTGATTGAAATGGCTGCACAGGTGAGAAAGTGAGAGTTTCTTTGCTTTTACATTTTTAATCGTGTTAGCAGAATGGCTGTGGTGATGGGCAATGTGGATATCCTGGCCTGTCGATCGGTCAGCCATTTTCTTCAAGACTAAAATGTCTCACCTGTAGACAAATTACAGGAAAAACCTGAGTGGAAGAACAGATGCTGGCATGGTTTGGGTCCTCTTGTCCCCTTAGTCCTATGATGAAACATTGACTCCCTGATGGGAGTGGTCTCCTCCAGGATGGCAGTGCCTCCATCCACAGGACACAAGGGGCCACTGACTGGTCTGATGAGGATGAAAATGATGTGAATCAGATGCTGTGGTCTTCACAGTCACCAGATCTCAACCCAGCTGAACACCTATGGGAGATTTTAGAGCGTCATGTTACAGTGTCAACACCACCATGATTAGTCGTCATGTCCCCCTGAGGACGAACTGTAGTCACTTTACTGACTTTGGTTTATGACCAAATACATGCAAAATTAATGACAACCTCATTATCCTCAGCTTTTACTTGTGTTTTGTGCTAATCAGCACCTGTTAGCATGCTAACATGCTAAACAATGATGGTGTACATGGTAAACATTATACTTGCTAAACATCAGCATGGCAAGGTTGTTATTGTGGGCAGGTTAGCACACTGACACCCTAACAGAGCTGCTGGCATGGCTGCTGACCCTTAGTCTTATTCCACTCTTCAAAAATTTAAAGAAATCTTCTTTTTGCTCCCTGTCTTCCTGTGATAAATGTAACTCAACTCCCCGTGTGATGGTGCTGTTAAATGACAGAACGCTCAAGTAGACTTGGCTTTATGTAAATTAAGCGCAAAGCAGTCTTGTGTTTTCAGTAACTGACTCGTCCCATTTTTATTCAAAACACACATTTCAAACTGGCCCGGCTTGAGAACTGTTGTTTTTCCTAATAGCATGGTCTGAGCTCGAGCAGCCTGTCCCCCCTCTTCCTCAACATCTGGCTGGCATTCTCAGCAGTCACAAAAACTGTCATCTATTATCTGGAATGAAAAACAGTGTGGCTTTGCTGATGATTTGTTGAGGAGAAAGATCCGGTACATTTGTAGTTCACAAACCATTCTCCAAAACGCCCAAGATCTGGAACATTCATAGTTATGAAACCATGTACTGTGTAGCTTTTCAGGTCACATTCACATATTCTGAACCAGAGGGAAGCTACTCATAAGAACAGTCATACACACTTGATGGTTTTGTTGTATGTAAAATTTCAAACGGTCATCTCGGAGGCTAGTAGATGGGGCAGGTTAAAAAAACACAGTCATGTTTAAAATGCATGCCTGTGTTTTTCCATCTGTGGAAACTCGTAGCAGAATCTTGGCTTCCTTTCAACACACCAGTTGCCTGTACATAGAAAAGTAGCCCACTCACCTTTTAAAGTTACCTTCAGGGCTTTTGTGGTTTGGCCTAGAATTATGTTATTGGCCCAGTTGAGATTTTTGTGTGTTTTCTGTTTGCCCCGTGCTTCAATTAAATTAAACTATTGAGACAATCACTTTGATTGGTTCTGTAAGAAATGGAGATAATCACACATCACTGTCCCAGAAACAGCACTGGGCTAAAGGAGACTTTAATTTCATTCTTTCCATCAGGAAATAATTCCTTTCTCTTGAAAACAGTCATGGTTGTTGCCCCATTTGTTTAGCTTTTCCAACACTATGGAGTTTATTGAAAACATTATTCTACATTAATCACCTATAGCATAAATGCGGCTATAGTTCTGCTAGTCCTCATCTCTTCAAAAACAAGTGCAGTGCAAAAGAAGAGTGAAATACTTCTGTGCCAGTGTAGAAACACGTGGCACCGTAACCGCAGCACTAATTCTGAAGACCTTATCCCTAATTCTCGACACAAACCAGATGTCTTGTGCCTTTGTCACATTTCCTCAGAGGAGACGGAGGGTTGACTTTCTGTGACCTGAAGCAAACAGGTCTTCACTAGTCCACACAGATATAAGCAGGAAATGACATCTCACCTGACAATGCCACTAGTCCGGTTTGGAGTTGTCCACCAGTTTTACATGACATCTTGTGTCATGGTGATTCCACTGAAAAGAAGTGAGTTCGCTGCACAAATGTATAGTTTTACATGTGCTGACACTACATAATGGGAAGTGTAGAAGCCAGTGAGTTTGGCACTTGACCCATATCAGCCATGATGTTTCTGTCTGTGCAGCATCGATTATGTTTTAAAACGGTTTCTTGCAGAATTCCCCAACATCATGAATGTGCAACATTACATTACTGTAACTTGTCGGATGTGAACTGGGATTGAAAGACATTTTTCAGGTAGAGCTTGACTTAGGCCTGATTGCCACGGTAGATTCTAACTGTTCCATTTACTGTACTTTATGATCAACCACCCCACAGGGGCTAGTCCAGTGGTGGGCAAACTTTTTGACTCGGGCCACAATGGGTTCTAAAATTTGACAGAGGGGTCGGGCCAGGAACAGAAGGATGGAGTGTTTGTGTGAACTAATATAAAAGCCATTACATAAAAGGCTTTGCCCTTTAACAGGTAGCAAAGCATGAATATGCAAGGCTTATTGTACAAATTATTCTCCAAATGCATTTTTTCATAACACAGTAGAGAAATAAACCTTCAATTTCAGTGGGAATAGTGTTGTTTGATGCACTGGCTAAAAAGGGAGACAAAGTCTGGAGTTAGTTTTGTTGTGGCTCTTTTCAGGATAGATCTGAGGTGCTGGTTAGTTAACATGGATCTGTGACTGGCTTTGTTGATGTTCATGGCGCTAAACGTCTGCTCACACACATAGGTCGAGCCAAACAACGCCAGCATCTTCAACACTCGTTGAAACACTTTGCCCAAACTTAACCAGCGGACACGAGAATGGTAAAGTAAGTCCTGGTGATCCGCATCGGTTTCCTCCAGGAACGTAATGAACTGACGGTGCTGAAGTCTCCTTGCTCGTATACAGTTAACAAGTTTTACAACTGGATTCACGACATGATTAAGATGCAATACAGACTTACACAGAGATTTCCTGATGAATGATGCAGTGATCTACCATCTACTGGGGGAAACGCGGGCATTGCAGGGAAAAGGCAAAACGAATGAGGTTTAATGATAACATAATTTAATAATATAATTTGGACAAGTTTGGTGGGCCAGATTAACTGACTGCAGGCGCTGTATGTGGCCCATGCCTGTGTTAGTCCATCTAAAACATAAGCTCCATGGTTACAAATAATGCTTGTTTACTTGCAGCAAGCAGCAGCAGAACCTGACCTAAATCTGACTGCAGGCTGGTGTTAATTTCTCCTCTTGACTTTGTGTCTGTGATGTGTCGATGATGTGTACAGCCTGGTTGTTGAGACTGGATGCTGTGTAATTTCTGTGGTATGCACTAATGCAGCCATGTTCTGCACCCTGTAGCCCCTCACACCCTGTCCCGAGCCTGAGGAAGTATGAACCCGTGTTTGCCGAGACATGCTGCAAACAGCTACACACGTACACATACAGAGTTAATCTTCACTTTTCTCTTTATCTTTTCTCATCTCATTCCAACGTTGCTGACTGCTCTCATCGCTTCACTCTGGTAGCTACAGGCAGTTCCAGATATACTATAAGTTATTGTATAGGTTGCCGGTAATTTAACTTCCTCTGCCCTCCCCTTCTCTGGAGTCCTATTTGTACAAACTGAACCTTGAACTGCAGGACCTGCCGGTACATCATATTGCTCTGATGTGTTGCTTCTAAATTTTAAATGAAATCGGTGCTTGTTCAACAAGGAAATAAGATTTATTTGTAAATGTACTGTTATTTGACTGTGTGCATGTATTCACTCAGAAGTAATGTGTTTGTGTTTTAGATGGATTCTGGCCACAGAGTAAGCAAGTTCCTGAGTCTACTAGAGGATGAAGGAACGTGAGTATTCTTTTCCTGTTCTTAATCATGACTCCTTAGAGCAAAACAGCATCGCCAGTCACTGATCTGTCACTTGTGCAGAAAAGAAAACCAAGTCAGAAGCACAAAGAGTTTACATGTGGATTATTGTATTAAGTGTGATTAATTCTAAACATTTTCCCTTTTCCTGCAGACTGGGTTCTAATAAGTTTGTAATCTAGTCTCAGTGGAGCCACACAGTGAGGAAGAGGTAAGGCCTGCATCAGGTCATGTTTTCTACTCAGCATTTCCTGTGAGTTCAGTTTGTAATTTATAGCCTCAAAATACTATTTCTTGCACCAAACAAAGAGTACAAACACTTCCGTTGTGGAGATACTGTAGGATATAACTGTATTGATGTCCACAGTGACTTTTTATCTTCTTCAGTCATATGATGGCACAGTAATTGCATAAAACATTAACTATATGCACACTCCCTGTTGGTGTCAGATGGGAATTTCACAAAAGAAGACCGGTACATTTGTCTTGTAACTGTGAAATTCTTGTTCTGAATATCAGGTGTTCTGCTCTGAACCTGTAAAACATTTAATCATTGTGACTATGATTCATTCTCGCATGTTGGTATGGGCCAAAAAGGGCAAAGTTTGAGCAGATATTTCTCTTTTTAAAATTCTGTGGCTGCCTTGCTAATGCGTAGGAAGACAGGCTGCCCAGGGTGATGAACAACAACTTTTCAGCTTTCAGCTACAGTGAGAGCTTTGCTTCTCATCACAGCCTCAGAGAGTTATGATATAGTTAGTGCACAGCTTGCCTAAAAATAGGTCAAATAGACAGGTGCTCTCTTGTGGCAGCATGTCTCCTTTGCCTGCCTGTCTCTTCTCACTTATATTTGTCTCTCTTCAGTCAGTTGCCGAGGAACAGAAGCCTGAAAGAGGCTGGCAGGAGGAAGCAAATGAGAGATAGTTTCCATCTCTCTCTCTGCATCCTTCCTTTCCTCCCCGAAGCTCTGAGCACTTCTGCACTGCAGCTTTCTGCAGCAGAGCCAGCCAGGCAGCATCCTCCTCTTCAGCACTGTGTGAACATGTCACATAAGAGGAATGAGTGGTGTTTGTGGTATCTGTATATTACGTTTCTGAAGACTAGTGCTGTGATGTCTATGCGATGTCCCCAGCACTCCAATGGGACTTACCATATAAAAGAGACAAAGAAAAAAAACAACATTTCTATGCCAAGTAGACATGCATGCACAAACACTAACTGTTTATATAGGCCTTATTTGTATGCACAGATTTGTAATCTGATCATTCCAGGACAAGGGTGGCTCCATGATTAAAGATTTCACTTTGTTCGAAGAAAATCTGCCAGCTATCTTCATTATCAAGTGTTCCTCATAATTATGACATGTTGAAGTCATAAGAAAGTGTCTGGGAATTGTAACCTAGCATAGTTATGAGAAGTGCATCATCTTATAATGAGATGAACATACTCAGATATTTGAGGTTAACCTCCACAGCATCTGTGTTGACCAATGATTCTACAACTCGGCAAGAAATCGCTGTCAGTCATTTAGCAAGTAGCTACTGCAACATGTCTCTGTACACTGAGAAAAATGAATCCATCTTCGAGTTATTAATCAAAAGTAGCAAATATGTTGTTTCAGGATGATTGTGATGTGATTGTATCACTGTGTAATGCAAATTAAATTATCAGTAATATTTCATATTCTTGTTTACTTTATGCCAGGCATGTTTATGTTAAGGGCTGTTCTCTAGTTTTCTTATTGATCACCTCAATGGGGCTGATTTACAGACCGTACTTTGACAACACAGGGTAGAGAAGCTGGAATAGCAAGGGGAGGACTGTAGGCAGCAGAGGGTCATGGGGGTGGGGGGTGAAGCTAACGGACACCACGTCCTGCCCCATTGTCACTTGGTTTATCAGACTGTGGAGAATCTTTGTTCATGCACTTCTAAAGGTTCTAGATATCAGACTTTTTATTATGCACTGAGCATTTAGTCTATTTTAGCAGTGTGCACCTCTTCCTGAGAAGCAAAAAGCAGGAGACAGTTTTGTTCTTCAAATATATAATCTTAGTTCAGTCATACAGATATATACATTGTATAATAAATAATATTTATAAAAACATAACATTTACGATTATAAAATAAAAAGGGAATTATTCACTTTAAAACATTTGTACAAAACTTTGGATATAGCAGATGAAGTAGGTGTGGGGGTTGGAGGAGGGCTGAACACAGAAAGATAGGCCCAGGTAGGGAGGGCTGTGTAGATGATGATGCACATGCTAAGCTACGTTACAAAGAGGACAGGCTACACACTAGTGGGTAATGTACTGTGTTTTTGTTGAGTAAAATTAATAGGAAGCTGATGGGATTGTCAGAATATGTTGTGTGGAAACCCCTCACAGTTTGTTCCACCAGTATGAAGAACTATCCCTCCATCCATTTTACCATCCACTTGTGTTTGTCATTGGCTGCTGCCTTGTGCACAAATATCTACACATAAATCATCCAGTTCCTGATGAAGTTTCTCAGCTGACTCCAGCAGTTAGGATTCAAGCATTTACATGAGCTGGAAGTCTTTGTCCACCCAGAAGTCGCAACCTTCCTTGGTAATCTTTGAAATGACTTAAGACATTACCAGTCAGACTAAAGTGGGCTGACAACCGTGAAAATGTTTTGGGAAGTACTGACAAGGGTCAAATTCATAAATCAGATTTCCCGAAACTTCATCTGTCCAACAGACAGAAAATATGGAGAGAAGGAAGGAAGGATGTGAAAGCCAATCAGAACCTACTCTGCACTCTGGAGATCTAAGATGGACCTGAAGAATCCATGAACATCTCCCAATAATCACATATTATCAACCAGACATAATATTGACTCATAAGACCCGAATTAATGGTAAGCATGCTAAAGCTCAACTCATATTTGATGCATAACTTCATAAGTGAAACAGCCATAAATGGTTTTCTATTCACTCACATAATTCGAATGCTATGTTTGTCAGGTTGTTTGCACCACTGTGCTCCTTAGGGTTGAACAATGTGCATGTCTGTCACATCACACTTGTGGAAATCATAAGCAATTTACAGGTTGATCAGGCCTGAATGCAGGAACAAAATCGTCATTCATAACAATGCTGAGCCTTTTACCACCTGGAGTTATGTGTATCTGAATAGTGCATACATATACATGTGTATGGGTATTAATAAGTAGAACCAGCATGCTTGTTCACACACATGCCCCCTGCATACCTCTAGTCTCAGCCCATCGGTAGAAATGTAGGACAATAGTCAGGCTCTATTGTGTATCTTCCAGGTTTCCCAGTTGCCTGGTGCAGTCAGTCAGCAAAGAGTAGCAACACGGGATTTCATCAGCTCAGTAGTTTGCAGAAGACAGGACCTTGGCTCTGCCTGTCTGCTGTTTTCAGTTCAGTTCAGTTCAGTAGTTACAAAGTGATGGTTTCCTGGGGCTGCTGATGTGTTCAGTATCACTTAGTGACGGTGTAGAGGTTGGTTTAGTTTAAAAATAAAAAATAAAAAAAGTAAACCAGCCAGACTGGCCGGAGAAGTGAGGTGTTAGTTAGAAGATGCTTTTTATTCAAAAGCAAAGAGACTCTGAAAGTTCTTTTTTACTGTATTAATCTCACAGATAAAAAGTGTTACTGTACATGACACAAGCATTGTGTTGGCATGGAGGAGGAAATAAATAAAGACAGGGAGGAGGGGAGGCTGCAGGGGAGAGGAACCTGGGGAAAGTGGCATAGCCTTAGCTTCTTCCCATGACAGGTCAGGTCATCACGTTATGGTCAGATATTGTGGAAATGGTTCTAGTGGTTTGGAAGACAGGTGCTAGTGCAGAGTTTGTACAGAAGTATTCATTACTGGTGTGCCAGGTGTGTGTGTGCTGGTGAATATGTCCTTTGTGTGGTGTGCAGAGCGTCTGATGGGGGAGGTCGTGCGGGGGGTTGGGGGGGTCGGCAGCACTTGTAGTCCAGCAGTCTGAAAACACAGCCCCACCTCTCACTTGCACGTGTGCACGTCATAGACACGCACACACTCTTGACAGCTGACATAGCAGCACCAGTGGAAGATACAGTGACACTTGTCTTTGCGTTTCTCAGTCCGGGTGTTGTGGCCGCGGCCGCAGCACAGCAGGTCACAGCCCTCGATGCCGTGCGATGACACGTTGCAGACTCGGTCGCGCGTCCCAAAGGAGCCGGTCTCCGGGTTGGGCTCGCAGAAGTTGGGCGAGCCCTCGTAGTAGACCAGGTCACGCTCGGTGGGGTGCTTAAAGAAGGCGTACTTGACTCGCAGCGTCTCCACCCAACCTCGCGACTCACGGTGCCTCTCCACCACCATCTCCGAGGCGCTGTCGTACTTGTCCTTCAGGTAGTCCCCCAGCATGCGGAAGTCTGGTTGCGCCCACCAGCATGTCTTCACCTCACAGCTTCCTGACAGGCCGTGACATTTACAACGCAGGTGCATGTGGTCGAGGATGGTCTGATTTAACACAAGAAGGTACATTAATGTTCAACTTGTTGGAATATTTAAGCCAAAACCAGTCAAAAATATTTTCCGCTCATTTTCACAATATCTCCTAAAGGGACTTGCACTATAAATTCAACTTAATATAAACTAAAACACAGATATTCATCAATCTGGCAAGCATCCAAACATTTTGATATCTTTTTTTTTAAGGTGCTTTAAAGCTATACTCTACAAAAAAAGCTGCCTGCAGGCTTTGACAGGTGGCCCTGAAACAGGCTCTGTCAGGTCGGAATGTATTCCAGCAGTGATCCAGAGTCATGGCAAAGAAACCTCTCAACCACACAGACCATTTTACTACTACATGTTCATTAGGCTCCAGAAAAGTTGGAAAGTTTCTTTGGGGGGTGGCACCGTGGTACAGTGGTTAGTACTGTTGCCTCACAGCAAGAAGATCAGTTGGCGACTAAATTCCCTGCAGGTGTGAATGTGCGTGAGTGATTGTCTCTATGTGTCAGCCCTGTGATAGACTGGAGACCTGTCCAGGGTGGACCCCACCTGTGCCCCGGTGTCAGCGGGGATCGGTTCCAGTCACCCACGACCCTCTACAGGATCAGTTGTATAGATAATGGAGTGTAGTTGCTTTGGGTGACACTTGGTGGCTGTGAATTCAAGACTTCAGCAGCCATCCTCCTGGGAGAAGCAAACTTTTCAGGCAGTGACAGTGTCATAGCCAAAGGTAGATTTTGGGTGGAGTATGTCACCACCAAACGTGGCGATCTCCAACAAAACCACTGAACACTCCCAGAGCATGCCAAGAAAAACAAGGTGCCACTGTCATGCAGCTGTGAAGCAGAGAGGCGCTGTGCTGCTGCTAATCCTCTCTAAGCTGCTGGCTCACATCAGGAGTGCTGCTGCAGGGCACATTTTACCTCTGTTTTGATTTTGTTCTGTAATTCAACAGCTATATTTAGCTGCAGAATTCCCCCAGCTGGGGCGGAAGGCAGGTGTCTATAGCATCTTTGGGTGAGCAGGGGGAGAGTGGTATTGGGTGGAGGAGTAGATAGACTAGTGACATCACACTGTGAGCTTGTCATGCCAACATCAAGTCCCTGAGGCCCTCTGGGCTAAATAGGGGAGCGTGAGAGGGCCAGGTGGAGAAGAGAAGAGACGCCTGACAGTGTTGCTGTTCACTTCGCTCCTGTGGTCTCTCTGGCTACTCCGGTGTGCTCATATCAAAGGGCCGTCTTGTTGCCGTGTGGTCCCTCTATTTGCCCCTGAGCAAGCAGCCATGAGCCTGTTTTCTCCCAGTGGTGACAGCAGCCAGTGATGCTTTAAGTCTTAGCTGTTGTCTTTTTTTTCCTCTTCAGCTCACTCAGGTTATTTGACTGTTGGGGAATTTTTCATCGGGAGGTTGCTTTGATGAGTAATTAACCAGTCATTCAAAGTCAATTGCTCATTTTCAGGTGGAAATCCAGAAATGTGCAGACAAGTCAAATACCAAATCCCCACCCGTCACATGAACAGTTAGTCCCCAACAATAATGCATCTTGGATGCATCCAGTCCTTCCCTTGTTTACTGGGTCTCGCTTTCATCCATCCATCCATTATCTATACCGTTTATTTCTGAATAGGGTGACAGGGCAGCTGACATTTGGCGAGAGGCGGGGTCCACCCCGGAGAGGTCACCAGTCTGTCAGAGGGCCGACATGTAGACAAACAACCACACGCACTCACACTCACTCCTGTGGGCAATTTAGTCACCAGTCAACCTAAGCTGCATGTCTTTGGACTGTGGGAGGAAGCCGGAGAACCCAGAGAGAACCCACACAGGCACAGGGAGAACATGCAGACTCCACACAGAAAGGCTCCCGGGCGGCTGGGGCTCGAACCCTGAACCTTCTTGGTGTGAAGCGGCAACACTAACGACTGTGCCTTCACCTTTTGCATTACAGTACAGTGTGCGCTGAGGTTGTGCAATTAATGTGATCTGTTACAGTGCTGTGGTGCACTACTATCTGACAAAATGAACCCATCAGTGGTTGCTGATGAACAGAGTCAGTTCTACTGGTATTCACTACATCTTGCAGCTATTGAACCACTGCTGTCAGATAAGTGTTGTTAATCAATATGTACATTATCTGGCCCTCTTCATGGTTTGTGCTCAACCCCTTCATTTTAATGTACAGACATCTTAATGCTATAGCTTATGATAATATTGTAGCCAGCAGTGTGCTTCCAACTTTGTGTGCATGAAGCCAGCCTTATGAAGAAATGGTTTTCCCATTTGGAGGTGGAAGAACTTGACTTGCCTGCACAGAGCCCTGACCTGAGCCCCATCTACCACCTTTGAGATGAACTGAAAGCTGATAGTGAGTCAAGTCTTATCACCCAACATCAGTGACCTCAAGATTTCTGAAAGTTTTCCCAGAAGTTCTAGTAGCTAATTTTGGATTGAAATCTAACGTTCAGATGTCTAAATACTTTCAACCATGTACTGTTTATCACCATGGAATCAGCAACATAACATCCCTGGGTAGTTTCCTCGTATTTGTCTGAATGTGTTTACCGTGCGCCCTGCCTCATTGTTGTGCCGGTTCATGGCAGAGCGAGCGTCTGGACGATTCTCTCTGGCGTCTGCGAACTCTCTGGACACCAGCACCCCAAACTCTGCATCCTCACTGCAGCCACCCCATTTCCAGCCCTCCCCAGGAGGTCCCTTGTGGTGTGAGTCGCAGCCGCACATGGTGGATGTGCCCTCAGCGCAGGAGCGCGTCACTGCGAACGCGACGCCCGCTGAAGCAATAGCATGGACAAATGCTGACTCTCTGGTAGCTGAGAGACACAGATGAAGACAGACAAAAAGAGAGAGATGAGGAGTGTGTCAGTCTTTGTTAAACATGAACAAGGCAATCTTTGCTGCTGCCAACATCCACACAGAGGTAGTGACAGGGATACCTCCAGGCCATAGCCTTTTAACACAACATTTCATTTTTGAGAAGGCACCTTTATGTACTGGTATTTGCCAGTGAAAAAAACAAGAAGCCTACTGAAACACATTCTAATATCCCTCCCTTCTCTTCAGTATGTAAACATGGTTTACAGTATTTACCATATGATCATCATCCGTGATGAGGACGCACATGCACAGGAAGCTAAAAGCAGAGTCCCTGCAGTGACACCAGCCTATTGTGGTTGTGTCAGGAGGGTCTAATGCTCAGTGGGCTCTCACTGGCCTCCTGTCATCCCTGAGGTGTGCCTCTTTGCAACTGGATAGTGTTTCAGGAATGTTGTCACCCCCCCCTTGTACCCGTCCCCGTTCAGAGCCTAAGGCCTTCTGGTGAAACCTAGCAGTGTGTCGGCCTGTTTCTTTTTACACTGAGGGATGGAGTTACACCTCCTTTGAAGGCAACAGCTTATTATGTAACCAGACTCCATTGTTTCACAATCACAGCACACTTACTGTGGCTCACCCATTACACTCCTAGCTGTTACCTATCAGAAGCACACAGGTATGGGGAGGCATCCTTAAGCAGTGTTCTCAGACTTTTAAAGTTTGTATGAACATTACCAGAGAGTTAAACTCGTATTTTTCAGACCACAGTGGCTGCTGAACACAAACGTTCCTCTGTAACACCACTGCCAAACAGGCTTACTAGACCCAATCATAGCACTTTACAAACCACAGGCAGTTTACTATTCTGTGGCTGGAGGCTGGTCATGTTCTCCCATCCTCAGTGTGAATACAGGCAATGTTAAAAAACCAAAACCCCTTGTTTGTTTGGGGGTTTTTTGCCTCTAGGGATAATATGATACCATGAGGGTCAATGTTTTTTGCTAGAATATTAATATAATGAAAGCAGAATTTTTTATGTAGCTTTATTTCTGACACCTAGTGTATGGTATGCCAATATCGCACAGCATGAAACCATGGTCTTTTTTTACATTTACTTTTTTTTTCTTGCAAATATGCAGTGCAGATACTGAAGTGCTGTAAATTACTTATGTTCAGAAATATTTGAAAAACTACAAATTGAAGGCACCCCTATGTTGACTTATCTGTTATTTTTAGATACCGTATCTCATTAGACCCAACTAACACAATACTATCTACACTGTGTCTATAAATGTGTTTTCACTGCTCATTCCTAGTAAAAGGATACAGTTTCTGTCTAAATCCCCAGTGAACCTTTGCATGATTGGATGCCACAGACTCCTCAGGTTGGGCATCCTGTGCATCCTGGCAGGCCTAGCTGGGCCCTCCCCAATGGGGGCCTGTGAGTCCTGGGTCCCTGGAGCTCTGGCTGTTAGCCAAGGCTAGCGCTGCTCCTGCTACCTGCTGGGCCCATCAATTCGCCTTTGTTTCCCTTGTGTCACACTGTATTATCCACACAAAGGGCCCAGCGACTCGCGCCCCCACAGTCCCACTCTGCCCGGAGCTGGCATTCCCTAAACTCCCTACCTCCCCCTCTCTCCCTCCAGTCACCCCTCTGCCAGTACCCTGAGCTGAAGTCTCATACACCACCACCCACCACAGGTCCGCAATCCCCCCCACTTCCTCTAGGCATCCACCAACAGCACCACCATGGCCTACATGCAGCTTAAGGTGGCTGGGGCAGATGGTTGGTAGCTTCCATTCATCATTCCCAAAGTGACACACTCTTCTTCCTTCCTCCCTCCCTTCCTTCATCCTTCGCTTCCCCATCCCAAAGTGCACACTCACACTACGTTAGAAGAGATCCTCTTTCAGCCTGTTTTCATGACAGAGTCAAAAGGGCGTGTGAATGGGGCGTCCGTGGGAGCTGGACTGTGTGAGGCTTGCACTGGTCTTCATGCACAGTAGGGGTTGAGCGGAGCCCCTCAGCCCTTTTCTATTGCCTGTAATCTCATTTGGCCTCCCTTCTCCCTTTTATTTGACTGAGGAGCTTGGACTGCTCACACTGGCCATTTCTGCCCAGATTCCATCCCCTCTGACACACGGAGTAATTCATTTCCAATCAGCAGCCTCACTCCCAACACACAAACTTCTACCTTTATTACTGGGAACTGCAAGGCCTAAAGCGTGACACCTGCACCTATTGTTTCCCACTGTCAGATTTAGTGAGATTGTTTAAATGACACCGTTAGTGTGGAGATATCTTACAATTACTTTTCTGCATGTGCAGCATCTGATGGATGTCTCTAGTATATCAGCTGGACCTGCCAGAATTTGTTGATAGATTTACCCCAATGACCCTTTTTCTTGTATGACAGTGTAAACACGTTTGGGAAAACTAAAAAGAAGCCACTCACTCTGAAGACAAACGTGATATTGAAGGTAATGATGGATGGAAGTGGAATAATGTGTCAGAGCATGCGCTTGTTTCTCACTGCAGCCAGGAAAGGTGGTTATTAGTGTAACTGCCCTAGTTAGTTGTTTGTCAGCCCAGAGTACAGGCAGTTCTAAGCCTTAGAGCAGAAACTGTAAAATATTACATTTTATAACAGCTTCCTGTAGCCTCAGCATTACAGGCTACATTTTACAGTTGGGTGTTGTTTGGCACAAATAATTTAGATCATAATTTATTTTATACTATAAGGCTCAGCTACATACTGTATGTTTAAAAAAAAAAAAAAAAACTACCTTTATCTAACACAGGGCCAAAGATGGCCAGGCTGTCCTTTATGGTGGTACAGTTCCATCGGCGGCCCCTAAACTGGTGCTGGCACTCCTGGATCCCCAGCTTGACACCTTCAGCAACACTGGGCATGATCTCGATGTAATTGCGGCAGAAACGCAGCTGCTTGGGCACCAGGCCGGGGATAGAGCCGCACAGAATGGGTTGGGAGCCCAGAGATGAGTACTGCTGCCCAAGGGCCAGTGACCTGTGACACACAGACAGGGAAGGCTTCATTAAGTGAGATCTGCCAGACACAAGAAGATCCTTGCACTCCAGAGGAGCTGGGAATAAAGAGAATTACAAAGTGATTAAAAGAAACCAGCAACCAAAAACCAAAACACTTTAAAACAGGTAAAGGTGCTTTTGACACATATTAACTAAAATATTTATCACACATCTCACATTTTCAGAGGTGGAAAGTAACTAAGTACATTTACTCAAGTACTAGAGTACAGTTTTTAAGGTATCTGTACTTACTTTATACTTTGATTTTACTACATTTCAGAGAAAAATATTGTACTTTGTAATGACTACATTTATTTGATAACTTTAGTTACTAATTACTTTTCAGAATGAGCTTAATAAGACAAAATACAGTACAATCATAAGATTTTATTGATTGTCGGTCGGAAAATTCACAAGCTACCCAGCAGTATGTAAAGTACTTCCAGTTATTAAGTATATAAGGTAGTTAATGTAAACTGTGCCATTCTACATAAAGAGCACTTTTATTTTAGCTATTTTAAGCATGGTACTGGAAATGAAAACGTGGCCAATTAAGAGCTGCCAAGCAATAAGGGTTGACACATAATCCTGCCTACATATTCTTTATTTAGATTGTTTCTGTTTTAAATCAAAATAAGGCCAATTTTCAACAACATTTAACACTGTTGCTTTAATGTAGAAACACATATATATTCCTTATAGTAAATTAGCACACAAAAGTATCATCTACAAACTCAGTATTGTATCTGCACTGGTACAGCCTTTTACATTTATAAATCATGTGGCTATTAGAACGTCTTGGCTCACAGTACAAGCTTGTGCCCTCCCCGTTCAACCCTATAAAGCAGTGATGATGAGGCTTCCCTGAAAGAGAGAATGAGAGGGGATCATATTCATTAATCTCAGGTTTTACTGTAACAGTACAGTGATTCATGCTTGGGTGCTTTACTGACTTATTTATTTAATATAGTTTATACTAAGAGCTCCTGTTTATTGTGCTTCTTTTGTTTCCACCACGAGGGGGAAGCCAATAGGCCCACTTCAGGGCAAGGATACAAGCTATTAGTACTGACTTTTCAAAGTGTTCCCACTTGTTAGCATACACAGTTCTGCTGATCTAACAGATAACACATACAAGTCTGTCTCCATAGTTTGGCAAAAAGCCCCTTTATACAGATTCAGATATATGAAAACTCCTGCCTTTGCAGTTCCATCATTAATTTGTGGTTTTACTCTGCAGCTGATGTATTAAGAATGACAGTGTTTGCAGCTGAGCTCACTGGTGATGGACAACATCAGCACATCAGAAGCTATGTGGCTCACGAGAAGCCTCGTGGAGATGTGTCTAAGCAGGGATTAATCACCACAGCGAGACAGCCAAGATCACCCGGTGATGCCAGAAACCACTATAGTTCCATTCAGGTAATTAATTATAATTGCTTTCTATTACTCTTGAAATAAAAGAGACAGAGAAAACACCTTTGCCGTGCCTGTGTTTTAACATGTTTTTTGTGATAACAAGCTCCAACAAAACTGTAGTTTCTTGACTCATATACTGTCGGCTGTAGGAGTCATGTTTATTGTTTATTTTTCAGTACAGGTTTGCATTCTTAAGAGGTGAATTCTGTACCACAGATGCGTGTGATCTGGGTGTTTACGGGATGTGAAGGTGCCAGTTCACAGCTCTAAGGGAAATGCTTTACCAGTCCCCATCAGACTCTTCAGCACTTGGCTGAGTCTGGGCGGACAACATGGCACTGGAGGCCATGAGAGGATCACGGGGGAACAATTGATGCTGATCAGATCAGAGCGCCACTCGGGATGACCTCAGGACTCCCGCAGGGCGCAACACAATCATAGCAGCCTCTGACTCTGACAGATGAGTGCAGTGCAGTGCCCCGCCCCAACACAAAAGTAAAGCCATTGAAGTCACAGTGAAAAAAATCCCCCCTTAGATAAGTTCACAGCTCATGTGCACTTTTGCTTTCTACATATGGCTCCCACCAAAACCCTTCAACCACATCCCAGCACCCCTCCCCATACGCTATTTTTGATCTCAGGTGTGTGCAGTTACAGCCAGCGGAGCCTACACATACTGAAACATGACGCTGAGCTGTTGTTCTTTTACAGCGGGACTCACGACCGCATAATCAAATAAGCTACTTGTGCTGTAGGCAAAAGTGTCCTGACTGACACTGATACACAACAAACAGATCCAAAGTTTCAGTAAGAAACTCTGTTCCTCAAAGACAAGACCGTTACACTGTTACTATTCAAAAATAGTCACATTAATATGGATGAGGAAAAATACTTTGTCATATCCAAACTAATAAATCAAAGTTCATTTTGCCCAGTGTAGTGACCCCATGAAGAGTTAGTAATTTATTGGCTCATAAATCTCCATTAATGTTTTTGTCTTGCGATTAACCAAACAAGGTGCTTTAGCTCATCTGCCCGTCCTAACCGACCAACACCACTGAGTTCATGTGTTGCTGACTTCACTCTGTCTAGTGACGGAGTTACTAAGGACCTTAATTACATTGTCTGCTAGCTTGGTTACTGCCCATTAATCTCTCGGTCATGGGATGGACCTGAGCAAATGATGCCCTGCACAGAGCTTGGATTTGAATTTTGTTAGCTTGTGCTCTCAGTCGATTTGATTCAAGAGAAACTTCTCATGATCACATTAGACATCAGTCCATTCATGCTACTGTGGCAGCCTTTTCTACATTTCAGGCTCCATTCAGGAGAACTAAACTACTTGCCCAACGTTTGACAAACTGGCTTAGCCAATGGATTTGGGATTTCTGATAGAATCAATTAGCTCACCGCTTGGGACTTTGTGGTGGCGATAGCATGTTTATAATACAGCCTGTGACTCTACTAGCCTATTTGTCTATTTTTGCAAAGGTTGTGCCTCACCTGATTTTTATGGACACATGAGATAAAGGGGATATCTTTTCGGCTAGGTGCTAATGAGAGTCTTAATCCTGAGGGGTTGTGAGGTGCATCAGGCAAACAGCCACACATGCAGATGCATGCATGTAGACCACATGTGTGCCACGCTGATCCTGCCTGCTCTGCCTCACTTCTCAGAATCCACGAGCAACGTGTCTCAACCAAGTGAGGGAGCAGCAGACACACAGACTTCCACAGAGGCAGAGCGCCGGGGGAGTCTGTTGCAGGGGACGAGACGAGCTGCAGAGAAGAGCGGCAGCGAACTGCAGGGCTTGGCAGGTGCTTGCCCAGGCTGGTCCGTATGGGGCCTCTACTGGCCTTGGGGGTTTACGGCTTGGTTGGGGGTTTTCTTAGTGTCTAAGCTGAGCTGATGTGAAACCACAGAAATGAAGCAGAAGAAACAAAGGGATTCCACCACACACCTTGCTGAAGAGTGGAAATTCATGCAATCAAAACTTTAACACTGTCAATAAAAACAACCACTCCCAAAGTAATAAAATCACTACTGCAGTCTCTGCTGCCTGGTTAGGAAAGTGAAGCAGCAGGGGTTGCTCTGTTGTGCACATAGCCTACTCAGTAGGTGGACTCTGGTCCAAATCCAGACCGAAAGACAAACAGGCCTGCACCTTAACAAAATTTCAGTGCATTGTGTTTTTATTTTGTCTCTGAGCAAACTCAGCTTGAGTCAAGGGGTGAGTCAAGGAATCCTACACTGTCAGAAATATGTTGCTGCTGCAGCTGCTGTTGTGTGAGGTCTGCATTACAGGGCTCACTGTGTGGTACATGTCTGTGCACAGATGAGTTTTCTTTGTGTGACGGCCTCCTATGTCCGGAGGCACAGAGCATACCAGGTGACCCTCTGAACCTGTTGAGCAGAACATGACATCTGACCTCACTGTCTTGAGTCTGATGGTCATTTTGAAGTTCATGAACAGGAGTGCTGCTCTCCAGCCTGTTTGCATCAGTAATCAAATAAAGATGATCATACCTGTTCATACTCAAATGCTATGTTAATTATCGCTGCAACAATGATTAACATAACATAACATGAAAGCTGGGTAAAAAATGGCGACTACATCTTTCATAATTCCGCCTTTTCACACAGTCAGAGAAGAGTGGCATCAATTTAACAAGGTCTGTGTTTTCAGCTCCTTTATTTTGCTTAATGTGTTTGTATTGTCCATGCAGGTCATTACTATAACTCGGCTGTGCAATGTCTCCTTCACAGCTGCTTAATGTAAGTAATGGTAAATAAGAAATATGACTTTGTTCTCCCAGCTCCTTTTCTTTTTAGCAGTTTTACAAAGTAAAAGTAAACATTTTGCACTTTGAATTTGAAAACGTATATCAGTACATTCTACCTAAATAATCAAAAGCTAAAATACTAATTAAAGTAGCCCCTGATAGTTTTCAATTAATAGTTTATTATGCAGCTTGAATGTTAACACTAATGTACATATATGAACATTCATGCGGGATTTTAATTTCGCAGTTGGTGGAAGAGGAGCAAATTTTGTGTGTTGTTAATAGATGAATTGAAAAAAATGCAATTTTATGAGTTTGTTGTATGTTCTGTGTTTAAAGTCTGAATTTGCAAAGTAAATAAGAACTACACATATTGGTACAACTATGAAACAGTAGCAGTCCCTTGATAAACCTTACCTGTGTGAAGGTGATCCTGATCAATTTTAGAGAGCTGGTGTTTTAAATTCACTCATCTGGGATGCTTTAGATTGAGCTGCTATTGAACATCTGTTTTGTCTTATACTGACAGATGTTTCTAATATTCTGTCAACTCAAGTGGCATCAATGAGGGTTGACTAAATATTGAAAAATATTTTAACGAGGTATAAGTACCTTAACATTTTGTTACTTTACATCACTATTTACTGCTGAAAATATCATCCTTGAGTACTGGTCAGAAGATCAACATATTACAGAATTCTTTGCATTCATATTGTATGGACTAAGTGAATTCAAATGTGTTAGCAGCTTGTAGTTCATCTTACAGTTTACATGTTTCAATTAAAGTGTGAGAGTGAAGCAGAAAGGAGAAGAGAGGTATTAGAGAGCCTGCCACAATCCATCCCTCTATGTATTATTCCTTAGGCGCTGTTCAAAGACTCATGGAAACATGCATGCATTTATGAAGGTGAGGTGAACTACATGGTTGTGTTGCTACTTGTAAGTTCCTAGTTCCAGCAAGGTTACCACTTATGATGACGAGAAGTGGATGCCTTGTTCGTAATGCCCATCCTGTGCACACTGTGTGATAGCCTTTGTTCTGTACCGGGCTTTTGCAACCCTGGTGAAGGACAGGCTGTTACACATGATGATATAATTTTCCATTTCATTTTATTACAAGCTGGGACAGTCTCCAGGCTGTTGCTGTCAGGTCAGAAGGAGAGGCAGGGCTGATGATGTATTCATCTTCTTATTTGCAGAGGCTCGTAATTGGAGTTGGATTTTGATGGTTTCATTTTGGTTCAGTGTATACGTTATTGCAGTAAAATACTCAGATGTGTTTATCTCTGATCGAATCTTGTATCATCTCTCTTTGATTCTATTAGCAAAGAGTAACAAGTAAAGCATTTAGGTTTGTCCTTAAATATAAACTTAACGGCCAAATGGTGTCAGTAAGGAATGTGAAAGGATTTGGCTTTTAAAACAGATTTGATACAATGCTACTATCTTCCAATATATTTGCCCATTTGATTACTGGTGATGGGTGCCAGTTTTTTCTGTCTGAACAAGTTGGCTTAAGAAATTACTGTTAGCCCCATCTGATTTTGAGCCTCAAGGAGAATCGCAAGTGTGTTCTGTCACTTCTTCTGTCAGAATCAGGGTCCTGGAAAAGCTTCTGCAGTAACAGACTGCAAGACTGTTGTTTGTAGTCAACTCTAATCTACCTCGAATTTACCTCCGTTTGTTGACGCTGCAGCTCAGCTTGTCAGATTTGCCTGGAGGACATCATGATGCTAAATGAGGCCCTACTAGAGCAGTTGGAGACGTGCACCGAAAACATTGCCATCGGATTCTCATTAAAAATCCCACAACAGAGTCTACAGAGAGCTAAAGACACTCGAAAGAGAGTAAGTGGGCCAAGGAAAGTTGCCGGCTTTGCCCGAGGATGGGACTTTTCCTAGTGGAGCCTGGAATGCACAGCCCCTGACTATGTTTTGTTGTCTTCCCTTTTACCTTGGCACACTTTTGATTTGTAGTCCAACAGCTCCTGGCTGATCAGATAAAAAATGACAGGACATCTGAAAAATGTTCCAACCTGTTCTCTCCTTCTGCCTGTTCTGCCTCCCCTCTCTCTGCAGACTGTGGCTCTGAGTCTGGAGTATGGAGACCTACAGTGGGATACTGAACAGAATGTAAACTTGTGAACCTGCCTGTCAGGGAGTGAATGAGAGCAGCAGCACCAGCTCTGCATGGAAGGTGACAGTACATGACACCAACATGTCAGCATGTCAGACTGGAAGCTTGGTGTCTTGGTCTGAATGTAGGTGGACACAACAGAATCTAAGCTGTTGTCTTGAAAGGACAGAGCTTGTTTAAATGAGAGTCCTGAGGGCCTGCATCAATGAGCCACAGCTCAAACTGTGCATTATTCCCTGTCACTGCTCATTAGGGAATGCTAGTTGGCTCTGCTGCATGCTTGAATTCTCAGCAGTATCTCATCCTATGCAAATCATAACTCGTGATGGATTGTCTGGAATTTTTTGTAGGTATTTCAAAGACCACAGTGTTTTGAAAGTTAACAAATCAAAGTACGCTGACTTTCTCAGGCTTGGTTGATTTGAAAAAGATCTGAGAACACTGGGATGTGAATTGTTGGGGGTTTCTCTCACAGGCAGGGCGACTGATAGCCCATACTGGTTCACAGCCCTAACCACAGATCCACTGATCTGCTGTTGTAGGTTCTTGTTTGCATGAAACCAACTGTCATGCATTTTTTCCATCTCTCTGGTACCTTTGTGTCCCTCAGTAGGACGGGGTGTCTTACATCAGCACTTCTTTGATGCAGCCTGAAATGTATGGAGAGTTGGAATCTGGTATCAAACATCTGACCATGTCTTTCTGAAAATTCCTGATTTTCTGTAGATTGTGCCAGTTTTACAGTTTTCTTTAGAAAAAGTTCTTGTTCAACCTCTTGTGTTTAAAAAATTAAAAATTTTCTGTAGAAAAACATTTGAAAATGTTTTATTTTGATGCAAGTACTGAAACTCGACTATCATATCATTGCGTCATACTGAGGTAAAAAAATCTGTGCACATTATTTCATTGTCATTCATGTCATTTTATCACGTTTGGAGATTTAGTTGTGCAATTTCAAATTCATTACAATAATTATTCAGAATTATTAACAGTAGTAATAGTATTTTCTGACAGTATGTGAACTGGATCCCTTGGATTTGTGGGTATGGAGTGATAGTCCTCTTGTCTCTCTCTCCACACTGCATCTGTTAGTTGGTTGCTTGACCTGGTCTGTGACCCGAGGGCTTAGACTCACTATAGGCTGCACAGGTGTGATCAGCCCATCTTTGTCACTGAACCTGTGTGAGAGAAATTGTTTTCTGCTTAAAAATTAACCTTTGCAACAAGCTATGCAGGTGGGATCAGCCGGCTAGTGGAGATTTTAAATATTGTGTATGTGTGTGTGCCTCCATACATGTCGTCTAATGATCTCTCTGCTCCTGGCCATTTCCAGTTTTCCCTGTGACGAAGTGTCCTGGCCTGTGTTTTAGTACACTGGCCTGTGTTTTAGTTCTGTGCACTAGGGGACTTGGTCATTTCCTACAAGAGCACATTGCATGTCCTTTGATGGTGGGTGAAGATTAGGACTCTCTGTCACAGCTTTGAAATAACACTCTCCGTTGAAACCCTGGCTTAGCTTGGTTTTGACCGAATCATGTCATCCTACGTGATTGCTCACTGGAGACTAGATGATTGCTTGACTGGTACATTTATGGTCATTGTCATAGACAATGATTTTTTTACAATAGTATATGAAAATACATTAAAATGCCTTTGAGTCATAAAACGATCACTCAGGCGTTACCTCAGTATAGCCATAGCAGTGAGCAATGCTTAGAACATATGGTACATAGACGTGCATATTTTTAAGAATATACTTCTTTTCATGTTCCCCATTTCCTTATTGATGGCTCTCCAAGTGGAGACATTCCTCTCGGGCTTTAGCCCAAAATTACCTTTGACCCTGGCCCTATGGCAGCCCTCGCCACTCCTAGTGGGACCCTGAAGTTTCTTATGAATGACATTCTTCTGGACTTTCTTGCTCTTTTCTCTACCTTCCTCTGCACTGTTGAGAATAATACCCAAACATCCTTGATCTTTACACATGAGAGGGCGGACAGAGGATTTTCTCGCAGCAACAATCATTTAAGTGATTCCTTTGCCAATGGTAAAGGTTTAGGGGTTGAAGACTGGATTGAGGACTGGAGGTGGGGGTGTCACAGTCAGATAATGACATTCCTGAGACCCAGAGATGGACTCCAGAGCCCCATTTAAGCTGCTCAGGTTGAACTGGAAAGGTCTGTGTATAGACTGGGAAGTTTGGTCACCCTAGATAGCTTTGCATGAGATCTGTCAAGAGCTATGGTGCTGATATTACTGAGGCTTCCACAAGTAGTGCTTCTAACAGCAGGAAGCAGCGCTTAATCTTCCTAAGCTCCAGGTTTTAATTAAAGGATGTTAAAATTGAATCACAGAAGGCTTTAAAAAGTGTCCATAAATTAAATTATATGTTACACATGTAAGACATTTAAATGTATTATTCTGCACTGTTGACAAGTTGTGTTTGGTGTTTTTTGGTCTGATGACACTGATTTACTCTTGTAATCTCTACCTGGATTTATAATCGGAATATTTCTAACTGCTCACGGTTGGCGTCAGGCTGCCAGCACCAAGCAGTAGGAAAAGTGCTCAAATTGTTTATTTAAGTAAATGTCCTGCATTCAAATTTTACTTGAGTAAAGGTACAAAAGTATTGGCATCCAAATATACTTGAAGTACCAAAATTATAAATACTCTTTATGCATGTGTATCATATCATTGGATTATAATTATTGATCCATTATTGTGTTCATCACTTTAATGTTGCAGCTGGTAAAGATGGAGCTGATGTTAACTACCTTATATACTAATAATGTGAAGTACTTTCCATCCTGCTGGGTGGCTTGTGAATTTCCCACCAGACTGTATTTTGTTTTATTGACCTGATTCTGAAAAGTATCTAAGAATTCATGTAGTGGAGTAAAAATGACAGTATTTGCCTCTAAAATGTATTGAAGTCAAAATCTGAAGTAGCAGAAAATGAAAATACTCAGGTAAAGTATAGATACCTTACAAATGTACTAAGTACAGTACTTGAGTAAATATACTTAGTTACTTTTTACCTGAGAGTTGAAACAAAGCCTGGTCTAGATGCAACAGTTCAAAGAAATAAAGGTTGGTTTGGCGTTGGCAAACTGTGCAGGCCCTTACCATCCAACACGTGTTTTTAGAACAATTTTGCCATGCAGCAGTTCACACTCGCATCATTTCTCTCTCTCTTTACCCTTTGTTCTCTGCTGGATTTCATTACTGCAACAGTCCACATAAGATAGTCCTACTTGGAATTACAATGAGCACCAGCCAAATTTACATGAAGTGTTCAATGTGTCTGCTTTCTCATGCAGATTTGATGATGACAGCTGAGGATTAAGAGAATAACAGTTATTGGATTTGAGCATCTTGCGACCGTGCGGTGTGATACGGCAGTTAAACTGATAATCGCTGCTGATGCACAGCGGCTGCTCTTGGAGTGAATTCAGCAGAGGTAATTCCTTGCTGAAAGTGACTGTCAACATTCACTTACAACGGCTGCTGTTTACGCAAGAACACAAATGCACTGTTGGCTGACAGAGTGGCTTAAGCAGTTCTGAAAATAGTTGATGAGTTAAGCCACACTGACTTCATACAATAGTGGCTGTAGCTTTTATGAACAACTTTGGCTTTTATAAAGAACCGCATATTACAGTATGTCATTGTCCTCTGTCTCAAGTTCTTATATTTTGATATTCCTCAATAATTAAACGTAGGTTAAAGGGTGAAACCAAAACACAGCATTAAGTCCCAGAACAGACATGCTTTCATTTTCAAACCACACAGATAGAATGGCACTGTGGGACCTGTGAATTATGTGTGGTCACCACATCCTTAAGCTGTCGTGAAACCTGGGTTTGCCAGTTTTGTACAAAACTACTGTTCTTGCATTTGCAGAAGGTAATTTACTGCTCTGTCTCGCTTCTCCAAACCCACTTCATTAGTTTGCTTTGCCTTTTCTCTCCACTACACCCCCCTTTGTCCGTGCATATGTGCATATCACTAGAGTTATTTATGCCCTCTTGTGCTTTCAACACCCCATCTTATAAGGCTGCCAGGCATAAAGCAGCCAGAGCTCCTCTTCCCTCCAACCTGTCCCACCTTGGCTGGAGAATTTATGGCCAAACCATCGCCCCTGAGACAGAAGCTGAGAGGAGCCTGCCTGGGCCCTTGATGCACCATCTCATTTAGTCTCCTTGTGGACGTGTTCGATGCTGTGGCGTGATGCCACTGATGCTGTTTGACACCAGTTCCTCAGCACCTGCCTAGTCACCTGGAGCTACTGCCTGGCTTTTCATCTTCCCGCTGTCCCAGTTACCGGTACCCCAGCCTACACTTTAAAAATTGTCACCCAAATCAAAGGTGGTGCGCATTGTTTAGGTTCGAACATTATACCGGTGTCATGTAAGCTCCGTGAGCAGAACAGCTGCAGGTAGTTCACAGAGAGAGCATCCCAGACTCTTTGTCACTGTTGTCTGATGGGTCTTGCTGAAGCCAGGAGCGGGTGTAAAGTCCTCTTTGCCATTAGCACTTCAGCCCTGTGGCCTGTGTGCTTGGCAGCTGCCTGCTCTGTAAATGAAACCAGAAGATGCTTGCGGTTTGGACAGCTCTATGGTGGGACCACATGCTAGTTGGGCTACTAAAAGTGCAATACCTCTGACAAGTATTGTATTGTGAGCCAAAAGAGCTTTGTCATACGCCTACGCAAATATCTCCAAAATAGAAGCTTTATGTTACAAAAGAAGACCAGGAGCTATGAGGTCAGCTGCATGTAGCTGAATTTGTAATGAGATAAACCTCTAAATGTCAGTTGCTGGTGCCAAAAGCGATTTGGGATAATTTAACAAAGAATACAACCCTGCGGTACCTAAACATATTGTGCCCTGACAAATCCGTAGTGGAGAGGGTGAATTGTGGTAGAATTGAAAAGTGAAATTATATGCGTAACTGTTTTTCAAGAAAAGTGGATTGATTTAATTACAACTTAAACCCAATGGCAGGCTGCAGTTTTTTAATGTTTAATAGTTTTAATAATTTCAAATCTGATCAGTGTTTGTCATACAGCTACAAAAAACAATTCTAATTAAATCCATGGCAGGTGGTGGTGCCAGCGACCTGAGCTGAATGTAGAACAGTGATGCACAGTAACAAACAAACAATATATCCTGATCCTGTAAGTCATGATTGTTGAACTTCCTAAGGTACTCTTAAAATGATACGGTGGTATTTCAAGAGATTTATTTTGGTTTATAGACATTGTTGAGTTTCATGAGCAACATCGGTGTTGTCACAGTAGCCACAGTTTAGGCACTAATGAATAAGATCTTCCTGGTTTACACTGTTGTTTGGAAATGTCTCACAAGTCCTTATAGAGCTGCTGACAATTCATACCAATATGGCAACCACTCGCTCAGATTATTCTCTAAAATTCTACAAAGAAATCTGCTTATTTAATAATTTGTTGGTTCCCAAATTAAGAATCAACCCTCTTTCCATCACAACATACTCCAATGTGATAAATGGACCTGAGTGTAGAGGGGAAAAGCACGGCGAGCCTTTTCCGTTACAATAATATTTGAGGTTAAGATTCTTTGGACTAGGCCGGAGAACAAATTTCCACGCAGTCAACTAAAAGTGCACATTCGGCCCTCTCAGAAATGATCTTCTGACCAAAATGACTCTCTCTCTTTATGCAGCACTAGGGTCTGATGTTGAAACTGTGGATTTGTACTCACCACCAGATGGGATAGCCTCCAAGCACCCATGAGCTGGACAACCACACACACATCAAATATCCAATCAGATACAAATCCATGAGGTAAGCCTTGTAGTGTGTGAGAGGGCAAATGAATCAATACATAGAACTTCCAGTATGAAGAGGAGTTTCCAGGAAGCGATTGGTGAATGAGGGGAAAATTGAAATGATATTGAAAAAAAAAAAATCTTGCTCCTGTTTTCCCCCCTCTTTAAGTCGGGCCAGGAAAGTGTGTCTGTCTCCTAGTAGTTAAGAGAATAAGTGTCTCTTGCACACACGCTCCTACCCGTCCTCTCCTTCCCTCCCTCTCTCTGAGGTTCTTCCCTAAGGTAGATATCTTTTTCTCTCTCTCTCTCTCTACTTTTTTCTCCCTTAGAATGCCTCATCCACAGGCCCAATATTAAGGGGGGGGATGAGGTTTGGAGATGTCAGCTGGCAAGCCAATCACAGAAGATGGCCTTAGGTTACAAAAAAAAATTATTCGTTCCCATCTGTCAATCACACGCCACCCCCTGGTAATGTGGAAAAGAAAGGAAAGAGCGAAAAGAGGGAGGGAGGGAAATGAGAGAGGGAGGTATAGGGAGGGACACATGAAAAGGTAAAGTTGTTACTCAACTTGTTCCATCCGTGATCACTGGAAAAAGGAGGTAGGTGAAGGGAAGGAGGCAACTTGTCCTCTGGAGATCGAGCATGTGGACACATTGATTTTTAGGGGTTGTGCCTTGACTAATTGATTCGGATATACATGCATACAGTGCACATGCACAGACACACGTCAACACAATCTTGGTCCCATTCACAGGCACGTATACAGTGAATTTTCTAAATTGTTGTCTGCCCGCCCCAACAGGGGGACATAAAAGGGGACACAATAAAGCCATAAAGTGTGGTGGTGGCTGGGCCAGGCATGCAGAGGTTATATGCTCCAGCGGCCCAAAGGCGACACATTTTTACATCAATACTATTGTCATTCTGATGGGCTGTGGGGCAAGCAGCCATGGGACAAGGGGAGGAGGGAGAGGAGAGTGAAGGAGGAGCGTGGGACACTTGTGATGGACTTAGCCTGAAGTAACCATGCAGTCGATTCACACACAAGGAAGGTGATCAGGATGAAGATATCCACAGAGATCAAACAGACAGTTGTAGTGATAACAATCAAGTTAAGGGTTTTGTCTCAAAGGATCATCAGCCGTTATTGAGGAAAGAAAAACCGCTAAAGACATGACCAAAAGTGAAGGTTTTCGTCACTACAAATTTCACAGCTGACTTCACAGAACATCATTTTTAAAGAGTGAGGCTCTGAAGTCTCTGTGACGTTAGGATTATTTTAACCTCCCGACCAGTTTGCTACCAGTTGTTAGTGGTGCTATGTTACTGATGAATTTCAGGATGATTCCTAGTCCTATAAATGAAGCGTACCACAGGTTGTCACTGTGCTAGATTTAAAGGCCTTTTTGGACACGTACAGTTTCATACACTTATTACAGATTTAGATATTTGTTAGACCAGATGGATTTCACGAGAGATTTCACAGCAGATTGAGTGTGTGGAGCCATATGGAAGGCAGCCTTTGGGAGAACTGTTTCCAAGTAAGAAAGGTTAAAATATATTTAATGACAAATGTTTTATTGATGCCATCCTGATTTAATAACACTGCAACAAATGAATGGAAACTGTTTTAGTGGACTTTGGAGATTAAATGTGGCCCAGACACTGACAATGAGTAACAGTGCAGCTGAAATGACAGGTGACACAAACATCACACTGGACATGTTACTGTAACGCAAACACCGTTACTTCTAAGTGGTTTTAAATGTACTAGCAGTAATTATATTTGAACAGAATATCCTGCTCCTCTTCTCCTCCAGTGTCTGCTGCCCAGGGAGCCGTGGTCTTTCTGCTGAGCACCTCCGGGGCATGTGGGAGGTCGGACAACTGAGGGGGCTGGAAGGTCGCTCAGCAGGGGCTGGGAGCGTGCACTCTGCAGAGAGGAGACCGAGTGCCCAGTGACCACAGTCTGGAGGTCAGTGGTGAGTGCCCCCTTTTCACTCGCCCCTTCTGTGTTTTATTCCTTCATAACAAAGGAGATAGGAAAACAGGCAGTGACTGAGGCAGTGACTGAGCAGCACTCGACCTACCGCCCTCCTTGGCGGTGGGTCTTCAGAGTCTCTAAATGTGACAGTAATTGATAGATATCATTGTGAAACTTGTATGAAGTCTGTTCTCTAGCCAGTTGTTGTGGTGAGTCTTCTACATTATACCAATAGAGATGACTTTTCAATACCTCAAGTCAAGATGCAGTATGTCATGATGATGCTGACAATTAGGCAGGTCTGCTTTTAATCATGAACACTGTCATGTGTTACGGCACTGTCAAAAATGTGCCGAGCTCAGCTCTGGGATTTGGATGACAGTTGCTCTGTAGGAGCAATAGACTGTGTGCAGGGCCAGAGCTGGGAGGGATGTGATGCAGTCCAATTTATGAGTGCAGGCAAAGGAATCAGTCTGCGGTCCGCATCTGAACAACATTGAAACCACGTGTCCCAGGTTGAGGCCACAAGTGCAACGTGAACTGCCTGGAAAGGCAACAGCAATTAAGGTCAAGAACATAGGAGCCTGATCTTGCAATGGACTGTGACTCAGCAACGCTTATGGTGGAGTTTTGTACCAATCTCTGCAAAGGAAGGCCTCTGTCTGCATGTGAGCATCACTAGGTGCACAGGAGGGGGGCACGCATTGAGGGCCCCTACCGGGCTGGTTTCTACGGTGACCCGAGAAAGGCCGTAACCAGGTCCGGCTCTTTCTCAGGCCTAATCAGCGTATTACCACAAAGAAGGACATGTGTTCAGCCCCCCGCCTCTGTACCCTCCCTACTCAATCCGACTAGCCTGGCTGGACACAGGCAGCCAATAAAACCAGGATTAGGAGGCTATCTACACACACTGGGCTGTAGCGAAAAAGTTTCTGAACACGCCCAATCCCACCCTACACAGACTTCTTTTCATCATTCTCTGTCTCATTCCTTCCATTTTTCACTTTATTTCCCTTGCTCCCATGTTTATGTCCTTCCTTTGCCTCTTCCTTTCAGAGCCCTCACCCTGTAAGCTCTTCACACAATGGGGCATCCAGGAATTGCTCATTTTGTTGGAGCAGTTCAGGAAATTCCCAATGCCTCTTGCCCACCTCCTCCTTTATATACTGGAGTCTGTGCTTTTTGCTGCTATGATAATGAAATGTGCTCCATCACAAAGCTGTGCATATGTTTGGCTGTGTATATGGAAGCGTGCATTTATGTGAATTGACACTTGTTTACATATTTTTTGCATGAATTCATGCTATTTCTTCTACCTAATATACAGGATGGAAACCTTCCACTTGAATTTCATGACCATGAAACACATTTCCTTTTGACTCTATCTATGATTAATTAATACCAGCTTCCCAGTGTGTTATGTCATGTTTACTATCGGGATTTCTTTGGAGACATTTGGAAGTCATGTCCTCTTGATGGCTGAGAGAATGTAGCAGCATCTCGTCTAATGTGTCCTGGAAATGGGAGAGTGTTAAAGATAATATCAGTGCCTTTGTCAAGATTTCTTAAGATGGGACATAGATGACACAAACTCTTCCCCCAAATAAGCCTTTCTTGTTTGAGCATCAAATGCTTCATCCTTGGGCTGAGTGAGGGAAGTTCGGTTTGTGTGGGTGAGCCTCTCAGCCCACGAGGATGAGCCTAAACCCTCAGCGGTCTTCGGGCGGACATTAATTAAAGGGCACTTAAAGCCCACAATGTGCAGCGGTGCAGGTTGGAGTTGGTGGGGGTCCTCACTGGGAAGGACAGAATTCATGGCACTCATAAACAAGGGAGTCCAAGACAGAGGGACAGAAGAGGGCTATGTGCCAGAGACTTTGTTCACACAAGATGAAGAGTCAACATCCTCCCCATCCCTCACCCCTCCTCAGCCATCCCCCCAATAACCACCTTCTTCAGAGGAGCTGCAAACACAATGCAGTCCCACTCCCCTCCTCTTGCTCTCAATCACTGTTGGAACAATGAGGGGAACCCACCGCCCCACCGCCTCCATCATCCTTCTGCCCCTCCCCGACCCCCAAACAGACACTTCTTTTATTGAAATTCTTTGGTGTTCTAATCCTCAGCTTCCTCCAGGGCCAATAATGGACTCCCTGCGTCAGCCTTTTCCAGCGAGGCTAAGATCCAAACCCGCCTGGGTCACAAGTCCACCCCTCCTATTGGAGAAAACTGCCCCAGCAGTGTCATTCCTGTCACCTCCAGCTCATCTACAGGACATACAAGCCCCAGTGCCACTGACCTTAAGAGCACATTCATATTAATAACCATGCATATTTTCTGTATTTTCACTTAACATTTTCTGTGGCATTGCTCAGTTACAGCTGATAATGGCAGCAACTACCAAAAATAAACAGATGCTTTTTGTTGGTAATGGTTTTCATTTAGTTTTTTTAATTTAATGATACTTTACCAGCGCTGTTGAGTTTGAGCATATCCCCCTTTGGCTTCGCTGCATGCCAGTTCTTCTGTACACCATTCATATGCAGAATCAGAGTTCGCTGAGCATTTTCATGTTGCCTAACACTTGGCAGGAAGTGTGGAAAGTGCTGGAAATATGAATTACTGATTAAAATGTCAGCAAATTCATCAGTGAAATGACAAGAAACACAAAGATGAGGCTGTATATGTTGAGTGACATGTACTAAGTAGTATCCATCTTGATGTAAAGGTTGGGGAGGACAGAAAACAAAAAATACCTCTCAGTATAAAGCAACACCACCACCACAAACTACAGCCTCCAGAATGACCAGAAAGTTGAATCAACACCTCTCTAAGACACTTTTAATAAAATCTGCACATGAGAGCTTCTATGAAAACAGGACTAATTAAATTACACTGCGTTAACTTGAGCCAGATGCACCTACTGGCAAAATAACCTGCTGGGATTAATATTTATTTGGAGTAAAACCATGCGGTTTCACTTTGGAAAGTGAATCCTGCTGATTAATTATTATTATTATCAAAATGAATCCTCTTTATATATATGAAGACGCTGTCACGTCACAAGTACTGACTTTACACTGCGCAGCTGCATAACAATGCACTTTTAAGCAATGTGTTCAGGATTGCAGCCCTTTGTTTCTGTGCTGGTGGTGAGAAGCACAAATCCACAGGGGACATGAGGTTTGCTTAATAACTATACTGGATCTGTGTGCTTTATTAGTGTTCCCTCACTCTAGGTGTATCACAGTACACACTCCAGGAAACAGTTCATAGTGTGTTAATGGTGACATCTGCTGGTCACACACACACAATCAGACGCTCTTGACAAGTGTACACATGAAGTACTGCTTCTTGAAAGCTTGATGTCTTGAGTCTGTAATGTGGCAGCTATGTTTTTGATGAATCAGTCAATGAGCGTTACAAAGGGTGGCACAGCGGTGCAGTGGTTAATGCTGTCATCTCACAGCAAGAAGGTTCCCGGTTCGAGCCTGTGCTGACCCGGGGCTTTTCTGCATGGAGTTTGCACATTCTCCCTGTGCCTGCGTGTGTTTTCTCCAAGTACAGTTTAGGTTGACTGGTGACTCTAAATTGCCCATCTGAGTGTGTGGTAGACTGGTGAGCTGTCCAGTGTCAGCTGCCCACGAGTAGACAAGTGAACAACCCAGAATTCTGAGAAAAAAGAATTTGGAGTTTCAGTTTTGTACAGTGGCCCTAATCCTCTTCTGTAGATTTCTGAACTGTTATGCCTTAGAAAAATATAAATTTCTAATGAAGTATTAACACTGGACTCACAGCTAAAGGTTACGGGTGATGCCAGAACAGAGAAGCACCATTAAAAGCTTTTACTGCTGGCATGAGTGCTGTTATCAGAATCAAATGACATCTGAAAGCCAGGTATCGTGTGCGCATGAGCCAAAGAGTAGAGAGACACATCACTGTTTGCTGGAACAGTGTACATTTTTTTTCAGATGTGTTGTACAGTAAAACATGAAAGTAACAACCTGCGGACTAAAGAATTAGTAATTTAAATGCTAGTTATTATATGTATACTGCTCAAACCTACAATATTTATAGGTCAGCCCACTTTAAATTTTAAAATAATGGCTTGTTTTTAGAAGTGATTTATTTTATTTTGTTACTCAGAATCTGGCTCCTAACACCATAAGTCATTTAAAGTGTATTTATGTTGCCAAAATGTCTCCCTTTAAAACCAACTGTGTCTGTCAATGGCAGACATACACAGATGACATCCTGCTGAGCTGATATAGGCATCACCGTTTGTACCCCTCCCTGCTGAGGTGTATTTTATCATTGTCAGTTGTTTGGCCATTGTTCCAGAGCCAGCAATGACCTCACAGCACTGTCATCCATAGTTTGCAGCCGAACAGAGCTCTAGGTTTACATAGCTAACACAGCCATAGCACCCAAGGCTACGAGCATACAGTATGAGAGTGTCCACTGTCAGTCGGTCAGACCTGTTTGATGCTGCTCATTACAGGGGTGCCCTTAGAAACACTGGGTGTCATGTAACATTGCATGCAAGTAGAATGCAGTTGACCCCTAAAGCCTCGGGCTACTGAAGGCCTAAATTAGTATCAGGGTTTATCTTGAGATCTAGAACATGACACTGTTGATCTCTGATTTTGGGACCAAAGTATCAGCCCTGTCAGTCACTTTTCATCGCCTCTAGCAAGGTCTTCTCTCACCTTGGCTACATAAGGAGTCAAGGCCTCCTTTTATACATAGGTAACTGCTAGAGAGGTGTCAGACCTAGAGACTTATTTAATACAGAAATAACTTATCTACCTATAGCCAGAGGACTCAGGCCAAACAGTCTTAGCAGTATTGATCCCTGAGGTTTGCAAGCAAGACACATGCTACCAACTGTGTCTCACCTCTCTGTTCCCTCTATACTTAGACACTCATTGCAGTTATCTGACATTGGCATTCCTAACTGACATTGGCATTCCTTTTAGTGAAAGCTTGCTAAAACAGTATTCAGATGTAGCTAATGTCTGTCTTTGTTTTTGACATGATTCATAAGTCACTCCATTCTCAATGTTACCTCCAAGTTTGGGAGGCAAAACATTAATTTTACACACTGCATAGTTTTTGACCTTCAAGTGTCTCTCTCTCCCTGTCCACATCCCGTGAGACACAAACTGCATTGGCTTAATCTCCGAACGCTTTGAAACATTTGGCTTGCTTCTGCAGAACGAACAAGGCAGCTGGTTACGTTTGATGAACACACGCACACACAGTCTACACAGAGTGAGGCAGCATGTAAACATAATGTATGAAATATCAGTAAATGAATTACATGGACGTTGTGTGACTGATTTGTTGTTTATTACTGTGACACAATAACAAATCAGATGAGGAATGGTTTTCCACCACACTAGCACCTATTAAAGTGAATTTAAATTAAATCTTAAGGACCCTGATACACATCCCTGGCCTTATCTCAAGTGTCCTCCTCTGTTTTGTAAATATCTGTAAGAGCTGCTTTATTTGTAGCCATAGGCATGATGCTAGGGATTGCAGTGTCTGTTCTACCAGACAGTCAGTTGAGCCACAAAGTCAGAACTATTTCAACAAACACTGGATGGATTGCCTTGAAATTTGCGTAAACACTCTTGTGCCCAGATGATGAGTCCCAGTGCCTGTGAGAATTTCGTCACTTTGCCCTAGTGCCACAGCTATTTATGGTGTGAAGTCTCTCAACAACATCAGGAAGAAAAGACTGGAGCACAGTGATTAATTTGAAGCCTGTAATTGTGCAAAAAACCGAAGCATTTGACACTGATGTCTTCATCTGTGTCAAAGAAGACAAAGGCACAATGCAAACCCATATATAGTCAACTTAGAATTAGGTGCACAGTTTACTGGGTAGAAGGTAGAATGGGAAGGCAGAAATTGTCACTGTTCAGACATATTTAAAAAATATTCTGCTCTGAATAATAATTTGGATCTGATATGGTGGAAAAAGTTTACTTATCTGCTTAGAAATTCTTAAAATGACATTTATTCTTGTTCTTTTAATTTGCTAATATGTTTTGTTTCACTACTGTCTCACTAGAGGGACATTCTCTCTCATGCACTATATGTGCAGTGCCGGCCAAATGTTCAGGCCTGTCATTGTCATGTTGCCTATTAGACCATGATTGCTGTTCATATTAGTTGTGATAAATTATGCTTGCAGGTATATACCTTAAACTTTAAAATTGCCTAAACGTTCCCTCAGCAGCAGATGAATGTGAAAACAGCCTTTTCATGTCAAACTTCATTCTGTACCATGAAGGTCGAACATCTGAGAGAACACTGACCAGAACAGATTTGTGTGTGTGTGTATATATATATGTGTGTGTGTGTGTGTAGCTTTTACTGCATCATTTTTTGATTTTTACAATGTTATAAAATACTTTATGAAGTAAAATAAAAATAAACATGGATAAAAGTTATCACACAAAAATGTTTAGGATGCAAAAATAAAGGGAAATTTGCTAATGTGTTAATGTATCAAATTCCTGAAGGAATTTGATTTCCTTTTTTTAATGTTCAGTCTGTAGCATTCTTTCAGCTGTAGACTCAAATACACAGCTGTACACACAAAATCTTTTAGAGAAATCAAAATACGACAACAACAAAAAAGAAGATAAAAATGCTCGTTTTTACAATGTTTTCCTTTTCCATTATCAAACATTCCCAAAGTGTCAATCATTCCCGTCTTCTGTTCCCTCCCCCACTGTGACATCGAAGGGGGCGTTGTAGTCGTAGTCAAACGCATTGAACATTGATAGGTCAGCGTTGGCCACGTGACCCAAAGCAACCAATCACAGCAGAATGCGCGTAGTAAAACCACTCACCGGAGCCATGGGGCAGTGAAACCGAGGGTGATGACGTTGCATTATAAACTGTGCCGTGTTGTCATCAGCTGTTGGACGAAGGCGAACGAAAAGTGGACGTAGCACGGTTGATTGTGCATCTACGAGCTGACCGTAGCCCTAAGCATGGCGTTTGGGGCTGAAATTGGCACCAAGTGACAGATAGAAATACTGGAGGTCTCCCATTGAAAGTATAAATTGTGTAACTGAAGGCATCTTTGAGACAAAAAAAACTGATAACGCATTGGTGCCAATACAGGTCGGAGTTGAAGCCATTTTTCTCTGCAGTAAGTGTAATCATTTATGTATTCATTTATAAGTAACAAACATTGGTACACCTTTAACTCCGGTGCTGCTAGGTAGTCCACCTGTAGATATGTGTGTGTTGTTACGTTGCGGATTATTTTGCAGCCAGTTTTAGGCTCGGACAGTTTAGACGACAGCGTGAACGACGAGGAGCTTGTTTACTCTTATCAGTCAGTTGCATTTCCTCAGACAAACGGTGATTTTGCCGTTTATCTTCAGCCCAAAGGTCACTTCTAAAAGCCACATCCTAATTTAACTTCAGTCATAGCCTATTATTTTCCACATATACCATGAGCACCAAAGATACTGGTTTCTCACTGGCTGGCAGGTGTCTCTTAAAATCACTCATGGTCAGTTTTGGCTGATTTGATTGTTTTAGGGTTGTATTTGATTGTATTTGACCATTAGGTAATAGAACTGCCCAATGGTTAAAACAAATGCCACAGTAGTAATGATATTTAGCAATAATGATCATTTTAAACTGATTCATAATGATATACAAATATGTCCTAAAAAGTCCTCGTGTAAATCCAAAACCTCGTTTCTTTTATTAATGTAATTATGCGTATTTTGTGAATTTTTTTTAAGTAACATGGTAAAATACAGAAACAGTTTTGTAGTGATTGTTCTTTTTACTGAAACATTGTGAACATATTCATGTGGACCCCCTAGAGGAGTAGCTGAAAAAACAAAAAGAATAATAAATGAAAATATGAGTCAAGCAAGTCACATAATTAGGATTTTCCGGATGTGCTGCTCATGCACAGCTGGAGTCGTTCACATGAGTTAACCCTCTACATTATGAATTAATGCTTTACAGTTGGAGTCTGACAGTTCTGTTTACTTTACAGCAGCTGTGTTCCAGCTAAGCTCATTTGGTGTCTGTACGTCGTACAGTAGGTACCGCTTTGAAGTACCACCACCGCCATCATGAATGTGGGCACAGCGCACAGTGAGGTGAACCCCAACACCCGTGTGATGAGCAGCAGGGGAATGTGGCTGTCTTACATCCTAGGAATCGGCCTCCTGCACATTATCCTGCTCAGCATCCCCTTTGTCAGCGTGCCCGTGGTCTGGACTCTCACCAACCTCATCCATAATCTGGTCAGTGGAGCTGATTACCCATAGGCACCAGTAGCACTGCACTTGGCCTTACTGAACAAGTCCAGTCAGTGGAGGAAAAACATATCAGATAACAGAGGACTGCAAAATGAAAGAGTCAGTTATGAATAGTACTGTTGGTTAAATTCATGCAAACCGTTGATGCAGCTGCACTGAGGTATTGTAGGAAGAGTTGAGCTTTTCCCTGTTTAAAAGAGCTTTTCTAGTGATGGGAACCCTGAGAACACATTCACTTGTAGCTTTAGGGCTGAAGAATATGTACAAAACTGATCCCTTAACTTCTCAGTTTCCAGGGAGGTGGGCATGGCTAATGTCCTGAGTAGTTTTGTCCCATGTGCAGTGAGTGGTATTATTCGTTCACCAGTATGTAGTTAACGTGTCTTACTGTGGGGTTCCTTTCTGTCTCTGCCTGTGTGTGTCCTGTTGTTGCAGTGCATGTACCTCCTGCTTCACACGGTCAAAGGGACGCCCTTTGAGACCCCAGATCAGGGCAAGGCTCGCCTCCTTACCCACTGGGAGCAGATGGACTATGGTGTACAATTCACTGCTTCACGCAAGTTCCTCACCATCATACCTATTGTCCTGTAAGTGGCCCTCTGAACATACTGTTTTCCTCAGCCTTCAGTTGTGTAACAGGTGGAGAGAACAGCTGCTCATTATGCATGGCTCTAAGGTCAAGTGCACTCACAGAAGCAAGTACAGCAAAATTATGGTTTATGGAGTACCAGGGGTGTGACGATGTACGATATTGGGTTCACGAGAATGCGACAATATATTTTAACACAATTTTTTTTTAGACAAAATATATGACTGGAAAAATAGTCTGTTAAAATCACAAAATGCAAAACAATGCAGGTGCATTTTGAAATGTTTTAACTGATGAATGTCACTTCAGCTCTACATTGTGAGTATAATTATCATATACAGTAATTTTCAACAATATGTGAGCACTCTAAAATGTTTTGCCTCAAACTCAGCTGACTGGTTTCTCTGCTGTATGATTTCACATCAGTCTCATCAGACCTTAGAACTATGCACACGCTTATAACTGAAGCTGCAGTTTCCCACAGAATTACATTCTAATTGTGACAGTAGCTCGGGGGGTGGTGGGCATCACGCTTTTATAATTCTTTTTTTTAATTGAATACAGTGATACTGTAGTGCTGTTCATTTGACCTGCGCCTTTTGCCCTAGCTCTCTCACAGCAGCAGCACGTTGGCTGCTGCCCTCCTCCTATAGCTCTCTCTTCCTGACCCTCTCATGTTTAAATCAATAAATATATAAATATATAATGTAATAAGCGAATCATTTAGATTGCTAACCACACTGATGAGGGACTGAGCGAATGCATGTGCTATGAGTAAGATTATACTCCTCTTGTTCCTCTGTCTTTGAGTTTGCACTTGCAGAGAGTGCTAATTGGTTAGCATCCCTGCTGCTCCTCGACTAGCCAAGCTCCCAAGTTGCTGAGGCTTGGTATTTGCAGCAGTACCATTTGCTGCATTAGTGTCCTTTTCTATCCTTATTAAGCAGCAGAGTTCAGTTTACAGGAAGCACTCTGGGTCCATGAGGATGATTTGCCATCTCATCCTGAACATTGTTGTGAGTGCAGTTTTGCAGGTGTACCCTTTTTTTGCACAAGTTTCAGAGACCTCTTCATCATTTTATTTCACACCCGCTGCCAGCAGGAGGAGACAAGTGGCTTATATATATGTATGTATGTGTATAACTCGCATTAGAAGCATTTTTAATGTTTACCACAATAAAGATGAGCTTAATTTGAGTTTAATAATCACCAGTGTTGCTGTCAGTTGATGTGCACGTCGAAACATTCTCACAGCTTCTAGTGGTGACATTGTGTTTTTGAGTTGGGGAAACGTTTTGCTGTGATTAACAAAAGACAAATCAGTGAGTCTTTCACGTGGCTTATGGAATGTTTGAATTTTAATCCAAGTTTTTCCCTTGTTGTGTTCCTTAGACTTGTTGATAAAAAGACTTGTCAGTGACAGAGCTGTTGGTGAAATGCTAACATGAATAAAGTTTATTTGGAGGTACAGTAGTCACCAGCTCAGTTATTCCCCTGTAATCATTACGTCTTCTTATTTATCCCTGATTCAGGTATATCCTAACCAGCTTCTACACCAAATATGATTGGGTCCATTTTGTGGTCAACACCGTTTCCTTGCTCACTGTACTCATCCCCAAGCTGCCCCAGCTGCATGGTGTGAGGATCTTTGGGATTAATAAGTACTGACCAAACAGAAGAGAATGCCTTCTTCCCCAGGTCCCCACAGACTGCTGAGGGCACACAGAGTAGCAGGTCTCAGATTTGGCTGCAGACCCATGAGGATCTGTGGCTCTTTGGCTCCCGACTCTGCTGAACAGCACTCTAAATGAAGCCTACTGGGGATACTGCCATTTTACCAAACCCCAGGAAAGAGAGACAGTACTTTATATAGAGAGCACAGAAGGAAAGTGTACTGTTGTGATTGTCTGAGGCCTGCCTGCTTTGAGTTACAGGGTTTCCAGAGACACTTAAAAAGCAGTTGTTAAGGGGAAAAATGATTCTACAGAACTGACAGTTTTGTGACGTGAGAGCATAATGTAGCTGCACAAATGTCAAGTGCCATTCTGCACCCACTGGCACACTGAGGCGGTAGTCAAAGGTATTTTGTATGTAATTATACACTGCTGTATTTATTCAGCTTCACTCCACATGATGCTCCCTCTTTCCTGAGGTTTCTGGGCTCAGGAGAGTAACAATACTTCAGTGAGCTAGTAAGGGACCTGTGAACTGCTGCCAAGGTGAGACATGACAAACCGCAAGGTTTTATATTCAGCCCTCAATGCTCCACTCAGGGGCAAGATTGGGAAGCTAAGCTGCTCTTATTTTCATCTCACCACGTCCATGTTTGGACTCCCCTTGTCCTGGATTATGTCACGCAAGCTTCCTGTCTAGGGAATTGTCTGGGTTGTGTGCAGAAAACGACCAAAAGTCCTGCGGTATGAGTTCAGAGAAAAGTATTTCTGCCCTTACTTAGAGTTCCAAAGCACTGGAGACCAATGCCTGCAGCTGCTTTATAAAAGTATTCAGACCCATTACATGAGCCTGTTGGTCTGGATCTCATTTTGGAATCTGATTTACTGACTTACCAGTATATTAGGTACATCTGAGCTATTTAAAGTAATGCAGTAACCCTGCAGTAAATCCCAACATTGTCAATTGTTTGTGATGTTTTGTTCCTCCTTATTTCCATAAGAGTGGGGGCGAAATATTAGAAACAAAGGAATAATGATAAAAGATGTTTATTTTTCCATATGCAGCAGGCTGAGCAACAGCAGTTTTAGGGCTTTTTTCCTGACAACAGCTACCTGCTGTGTCAAGATGTTAGCTTGATGAGAATGGAGTCTCCATACTGGAAAAGCAAAACAGTGTACTAAAAGATGAGAGTTTGAACTTTTTAGGGCTGAGAGGAGCTACAGCGTTGGGTGGCTCTCTGTCATTTCATCATCTTGAACCACCCCTGTCACACCACACAGTCATTTGATCCATTGATAATGTAAGAAATATTGATTAGTGCAGCTTTAAGAGTCAAACAATTGGAAAGAGAGTCATCTGCTAAAATTTAGCCTCAAGTGATATTTAGAGCAGCTGCCTCCACAAATAAGTCTAATCTGAATGGTTTTGGAAATTCCCCCTCTGCACACTGTCACACTCATTTTATGGATCCAGGGTAATGACTTGTATACTGCCTGTTGTGCTGAAGGGATTCAAAGTTACGGTACATTAGAAAACTGTTCTGCATTAGAGGAGGCTGAGGGGTGATATGTCACTGTTCATTGAAAGGCAGTGGACATACGTTTTAAACATGTACATATTGCAAGTTTGGATGTTTTTCATTGAACTAAGGCTGAAGTGTCCCTGAACCATTTCACCGTGGCAGACTCTTCTTGAATTAGTCCGTTAACATAAAGTAACGAGTGTGAATGGGGAATTTTCCCCTTTGATTCAACTTGCTGTAAGAAACCTGTTTGATTGAATAATGGTTATGAGATTGTCTTCTCCTACAAGGTGAACAATAGATAACAGCAAAATCATGTTTGAATATCATGCTAGCTTAAGAGACAAGTAATGTGTACCTTCATTTTAATATGACACCAAACACTCTTCGGTGTTTCTACCCGTGTTGTCAAACTGATCTGGAATTCAACGGTTTTACACTTTTTGTCTTTTTTTTTTTTTTTTTTTATGAGATTGTCTTCTCCTACAAGGTGAACAATAGATAACAGCAAAATCATGTTTGAATATCATGCTAGCTTAAGAGACAAGTAATGTGTACCTTCATTTTAATATGACACCAAACACTCTTCGGTGTTTCTACCCGTGTTGTCAAACTGATCTGGAATTCAACGGTTTTACACTTTTTTTTTTTTTTTTTTTTTTTTTTTTTTTAAAAGAAACATGATTACTATCATTAGCCTGAACAGTGCTCACCACACATTTCTCTCTCAGCAGTAGACGTAGCAGTAGCTATAATAGCATTAAGGCTAAAAGCTTCAGCTTTTCTATCATGTCAGAGGCGCAACTGATGCTTGTATTTGTAGATTTTGATTTATGCTATCGAATTGGCATGATTTAAAATTGATGCATCAAACTTGTACCAAATATCCAAACAATTAAAAGTGTGTAAACAAAAACAAGTTTATCTGCTGCAGCTTTAGTTTCTTCATTAGTTTGTGAGATCTTGTTTTCATTATCACCAGAAAGGGCTTTCTTCACGAACATGCTGTAAGATTTCTTAGCACCACTTGACCATGCATTTCATGTTTGTTTGTTTTTTACTTGACTGTTTTTGAAAGATGGTTGAACTAAATGCCCATTAACTGTGAAACTGTGCTCAATGCTTCAGTTTGTTGAGGTACGAGTTTTTTGAAGGAAATGTCATTGTTGTTCTGTTAAAACTGTTTGACCCAAAATACAGTATTTTTCAAAATTCTTTTGTTATGCTTTTGATTCGTTGTCCTGAGTTTAAAAACTGAGCGATCTTCATTGCTTTTGTGGCTTTAATTAACTCTTATCTTTACAATCCAGGACATTAAAGAAGGTTGAGCATTAAGTCAAATGATAGATTTAAAGCCCAGATGGATCACGTATCTAAATCTCTGGGCTTGATTTAGGACACATGTTGCTTTCTCACATAAATGTTATATTGACTTGTATGGAATAGGATTAGGGCCACTGTAAAATGAGTTCTCTTTTTTTTCCCTCACAATTCTGACTTTAAATTCTGAATGCTGAACTTTAAACTTGATTTTTAAAGAAGTCAAAATTCTAAGCTGAGTTTAAAGTCAGATTTCTGTGTCAGAACTCCAGTCATTTTTTGCGGTGGCCCTCAACCTCTTTCGTAGACTCGTCTCTGGTCAGTGACAGCTGACCTTTACGTTCAGCTAAAGGTTTAGTTGTTAGTATTTACACAAACATTTCTACAAAAGTAATCTTAAAAAATGTAGGAACCTCAAAATGTAAATCCTCTACAGTGGTAGTATGCAGCCAGTTTCTGTTAGACTTGACAGTGGACATTTACATTTGTCTCTCCACTGTTCTACAAGGGTTTGAACATTTTTAAAATAAGTATTACTTCATGCAGATGCAGGTGTCTTCATAACAATCATTGCCATGCAGCGGCACTAATTGTTTTACTTCAGTAGACCAGAGGAAACCATTTAAATTGCATAACTGTCCTAAACTATAACTCTGTACTCTGTCAACTCCAGCTGGAAACAAACCAGCGCTTCAAATCAAATACTTAATCCTTGGTCCTTATTTCAACTTTGCAAGTTGACACAGGTTCTGTACAGTGAACGCTCCATTACACAACACCAGAGGCTTTTTAAACACTGACTTGGTAAAGTAATGAGTTAGAGTGAATAAAAGTCAGATTTTTTATTACTAAAATCTTAAAGTGTGCTTTTGTTTTAAGGTTTTACATTTCACAGTTTATCCATTTATATAGTGACCATTCTAAGAAGGACAGACAGGTTTGTGTAAGTCTGCTGCCTTTTCTAATATGAAATCTTACTTTTATTATGGCAACTACAATAAATTTTAACTTCATGTAATTAAATTATGTTAATAAATTTTAAGCCTGATGCTTGTTTATGTCATATTCGCTTTAATAGGGCGATGCCTGGTGCAAATGAATGAATGTGAATTACATCCTGTGCCATGTAGTTGAAATCTGTGGCATTTACTGCAGATTGTGCGAGCGGTACACCATGACAACATTTACACATTCAAGATTGTCTGTTCAGGCCGTTATTCTTGTTAAAATGTGAATCAGGTACAGAGAAAACTTCAGTTTAAAGAAAATTGTAGAACCACAATGGCACGTAAAATACAAGTCAAACTACGTTTGTCCAGCAGGGGGCAGCAAATGGTTGTTATTGACCTTAATCTAAAGTGACATTCAGTACCTATAAATAGGAATCCCCCAGGAGAGATTATTGGTCCTTTTTGTCTAAGGGATTTCTCTCCTCAACTTATTCACTCATTAATGCACATCCAAATTTACAGTCTAATGGAAAAATGATAATTCCTTTTCCTTGTCTTCTTCCTGTAACCCTACTTTGACTGCAACAGTTTTAAATTTGCCTGACAGTAAACACATGATCCATAAAAGTCACAATTGGGGGAGGGGATCATAAAAAATAAGACTATGTGTAAAATGTAAATAGGTAGCACAGAGACCATATGTTGTGTTCACTCACAAAATAAAAGCCAGGTTTCCAAGTGAAAGAAACAGATTTATTAATATTCGTTCAGACATGTCTACACTATGTTTTATGCGGGATTCACTGTTGGTGTGAACTAGATGTGCAGAGGAAAAACTGCACATTTATCTGCAGCTGGTGCAACAATGTAGTGAGTAGCAAAACTTATAAATGCATATTTCCTTGTTATTCATTACATCGTTACTCTCTCCCATATGATTTTATAGGCAGTTTATTTATAGCCCGGTCTGCCATGTGCACTGTGCAGCCTTAATTGTCACAATAATGTGTAACCTCTCTGGTGCTGGTGGTTCAGAGCCATGTACTTTATATCAGGATCAAAAACACAAAGAGGCTAAAATGTTCATTGATCTGCTAACGATCAGTGACCCTTTAATAATCTGTCAGAGTGAACAAATCATGCATGTCACATGTACTGGACCTCCAGGTTGGCTTTGTACAGCTCATGTATAAACAGCATAGCTTGCAGTCTCTTGTGAACTGCTCGTGTGTGCTTGTGTTTGTTTGTTTTTTAAGTCCACAAAATCTGAATTATTAGGAGTTCTAGAGCCACAGACTAATTACACTATCTCTCTGAAATACAGATGGGTGACTCTCTGTGGTTGTTTTTTCCGGTCATTTGATTGACTTTCCAACAAGAAATATTACCACTCACTTCAAACAGGCTCTGAGTCAGGGGCCTCTTAATCCCTTGGGCCCCTGGCCCCATGCCCACTAGGTTTGTTCAGTAATCCAACCACGGTCACACAACCTACACCCCCACCAAGCCCTTGGTAACTGAGACAACACGTGGCAGTGCCATCTACACAGATTTGCATTTGAAATATGCATGGCCTATGTTGCCAGGCTCCCTGTGCATGTGCTCTGTTTTTCTGTGGATGTGACAGCATGAGCTGAAACTCAACATGCCACAGAATAGTTTCTCAGTTACCTCCTGGGCCATGGACCCACTCCTACCTGATAATAGTGTGCATGGGCATGAGCATTGTGTTGCTCATGGAGGAGGGAAGAAGGATGTATTAGTGTAAAGAAGTGGTTAACTATAAATAGAACAAAACAGCAAATGGATTAATTAATTATGAGCTCTGGATTCCTCACAGGGTCTTTGAACAAACTGAGAAAGCTGAAGGCAGGACCGATAACAGGATGCACTGGCTCCAGTGAAATGCATTATGGGTTTCCATAGAGTACCTGTCGACTTTCTCCAGGTCAGCTTATTGGCTCATCTGCCAATCACAGTAAAACAGGGGTTGGCAGTCCTGGTCCTCCAGGCCCACCGCCCTGCTTGTTTTCCAGCTATCCCTGCCCTACCTGCCCTACCCGCTGCTGATTACCTGGATCAGGTGTGTTCAGTCAGTCAGAAGCTAGAAGAATCCATCTTAGATGAAGGTGGAGTGAGTAAAGATAAAGTGAATTGGTATCTTCCAGCTTCTGACTGACTGAACACACCTGTAGTTAGTGTAGCCCTTCAACAGAGCAGCACAACAACAAAAAAACTGAAAGTTTGAAAATGTGTAAAACTGTGGTGACAGTGTCAAAATGCAGGGCTTTAGAAAAGTGTTTGACTTGAGACTGAAATCCACCCAAGTGCTGTTACAGATGAGGATGTGGTGGCACCTAAAAATGATGAAGAGCTGTTAGGACTGAGCTCCTGCCCAGGGCTGAGCAGTACGCCGAATCATAAAGCCTTACCCAGATCTATCATAGAAACTGTGAGTAAACTGTTTGGGTTTTACATCAACATTCTCATTCCACCAATAATAAGATTTATGACTGCTCTGTGACATCCAGAGTTTAAAGCCAGCGGTCACCATGGTAGTGTTGCATAAATTGAGAAAATGCCCCAGAAATGCAGGTATAAATAAAATGCATCATGGCTGAAGTGACAGGCTTAATTAGCGTTCTCTTCAGTTTAGCGTTGCACTCCCACAGTATGTATTAATCCATGAGGAATCTGAACATTGCTATTGAATTACCTAGGGCCTCGTGAGCATTTTGCACTGCCTTCAGTTTTTTTTTTGTTTGTTTTATTCTCCTTTTCAGGGACAGTCAGTGCTGCTGTTTCCCAACACTGCTTTTCTGTGGGCGGTGTTTTATTATCACACTCTAAGTGCAGAGAAGGGGAGAGGGTGTGAAGGGGGACTCTAGTAAAGAGCACCGGACTTGGAGCCTGACACATTTGTAGAAATAACTTTAGGAGGAAAGAGCTAAAAGAACTTTTTTTCCATCCCATTCATTAAATTTTTACAATTGTTAATTTGGGGTTTAACTTTGAAGTGCTACATCTAGGAACAATGTAGCAAACAGAATCAAATTATGTATCACAAAAGCCAATTTTTCTATCCTTGATTTGTACTCATAATTTTAAAAGCTGTAATATTATAGCCTATTAGGCCAGCTGTCATAAGAAAACCGAATGCACTAACAGAACGTGTTGCACAGCTGCAAATTAACTGTGGTGCAAGGTAAATTCACTCAAGTACTGTACTTATACTAGAGTATTTTTTTCTACTTTCTACTTATACACAACTACAATTTAGAGACAGATATACTTTTTACTCCATTAGGTTTGTTTAATATTTCATTTACTAGTATCTCTGAAAACTCACAGTGATAATAACAGATATGGGGATATAGATACAGATAGTGGTGGCATATAGATGGATGGTGACTCAGAATCAATTCACCATGTTTATTCTGGGTCTAGTTTAGCCACAGCTTCTTGTTACTGACCTGTAAGCCAGTATTTCCATGCACAGAGCTCAGCCCCATTCATTATGCATCATCAGACCCACAGCTCATTGTTTTAATCCTTCATAGGTGATAGCATGTAAAGGACAAGCAGTGGAAGTCACTCTGGATGAATCTTGTGCTGCAGTGAATAATGCAGCAGGAGCCCGGAATCAGGACACAGTGTAGCTCCCTGCGCCCCCCTCAGTTCACATTCAGCTCTTCTTCCATCCACGCCTCTTTTTTTGTATCATCACGCTCCTTTTCCTCGCCCTTCTCCCTTTGTCCTGTGCTTATTTGCTCTTTCTTGCTATCTTCCGTTTCAGCTTTCAACTCTAACATTTTCTTTCCCCTTCTTTTTCACCCTCGCTCTTTGTTCCACTGTGAAAGCATTAATAAATTATTCACAGTGTTTTTTCGCCCTGCCTGGGTTTGAGCCGAGTGCTTGGCTGATTCGTGATGAGCACCAAGGTCAGGAACAGTGGCTACTGCTGAGAGTCCGAGTGCTTGGCTGATTCGTGATGAGCACCAAGGTCAGGAACAGTGGCTAAAGCTGAGAGAGTGTCTCTCTAATTACCTCCTTCATTCATTTCTGAAAGGAAATAGGCTGCTTCCCTGGCCTGAAGTAAGCACACAGCCATGCTGGCATCAAACTTTGAAACATGTGTGGCTATTAAAACACATTTCACTCATTTGCTTGTTGTCATTTTCATTTGTATTCTGTCATATTCTGCGTAGCAATACTTTTAGAAGTGCTCACACAACTTTAGCTCCCACTCCTCTGTGAAGAGATGAAGGGTGGGCGAGACAAGGCCATGGTGTCAAGACTCCAGCCACAGATTTTAGCAGAAAATTGGGAAAGGAAAATGCAAATTAATGTGTATTTCCATCCACTACTGTTATGTGAATACTAGAAGCATCAGGATAAACAGTAGGTGGCGCTAATTCTTCAGTGAGGGAGCATTAAAATATTACAGAAGAAGACAGATCCAACAGGATGGCATAGTCAGACTTTAAAGGCTGAAAAACCCTGGTTGAAAATGTCTTAAACTGCATGTCTCTTTAGTTCATGCATTAGCTGAAGAAATGTTGCAGTTTCCTCACGACTCCACGCAGATTTTTGTCCTGAGCAACATTTTAGTCAAATGCTTCATGTACATTATGATCTATTTGCTAAATGGTTCACTGCATTTTGTTTTTACCAGTGCACCAACCTTTTGACGCCAGCCAAGGAATGTTTGAATGTTTATTTGTTTAAGTAGTCAGGAAGTGAACAGTGGCAGGATTTGCTTGATTGCTCCACTGTTTCCGGTTTAAAATCAGAAGAACAAGCGGCCACACTTGGTTCAAACCAGCTGAACCCTATGTTGAACCTCAGTGAGAAAACATTTTCCTACATTTGGATTATATGGAGTATGGATTACTCATCGCACTTCTCCTGTTTGTGTCTCGCTGCTTCTGTTCTGTTTGCAGGTGACATTTTGGGAGTCGGTGAGGATGAATTCTGACCGGCCAGGTGCCAGACCAGTACCTCCCAGAGCCATGGTAAGTTGTAAATGAATAGCTCATTTCATCACTGTAAGCGGTTCGAAGCCAACACTGTGGGGCTACAGTGCAACAAATGTAATCCAGACTGGAACTGCTTCATTTCCCGAAACCTTGACTGGAAAACTGAGACTCGTGGTTGATTGGCAACATGTGAGCACTCAGCTGCAGAGAGGAAAGCAGGAAGGTCACCCCGTCATGTTTAATTAGGAGGAGTGCAGGTTCAATTCTCATACTGTCTGAGATCTTGTTTCATGTATATCTGCATCATAAGCATTTTCTACCAGTGAGTAGAGCAGCCATGGAATAAGATTAATTCCCAGAGCCCCATCATTACAGGTAGCCAGGACACCCTAAGAAACGGTTACCAGGGTAGGGGACGTTTCTGCTACACTAAAATATATTTGTCTTTGTGTTTGTCGAATATTTGTTTATTTTCATATAGTGTTACTGGATAATTTGGCTCTTAAAAATTTTCAAATACATCTTGGGATAAATCAGTGTTTTGCTGACATAGTCATAGTTTGTAGACATTGTTTTGTTTGGTCGGTTCATTACCTACACAAAAAAGCAACATTTTTGATATCTTAGAGAATTGATTAACTTCAGGAGTTTAATTCAGAATTCAAAATTTAGATTTTAGGAACTATAAAACAATAAATAAAGAAGATTATGGGTCTGACTTGCTGTCGGCACTGTCCTGCTACACATACAGTGCTTACATTTAGGTTGTTTCCAAAAAGTATTGCTGTCTGATACCAGGGCCTAATAATGAGAATAGATGATAGTGAACTGCAGGGTAAAGAGACTGGAGCTTTTTTTCAAATGCTTAAAGCACATTTTATTATGTAGTTTTACTTTTAGTAACTCCACTTTAATATAGTTTCTCTGATTTGATGCCAAGATTAACTGAAGTTGCATTTGTGCACAAGAAAAAATATTACCCTTCCAAATGATCGATTGAGCTGATCTTATCAGCCACCTTTTCAATTCTGTGGAGAGATATCATCGGTACAAAGACTGAGCTTGGCTTTTCTCTGTGATTACTTTTCATATGTTATTTCAACCGAGTCAAATATTGCCTTGAAAGTCCAAGTCAGTAGATTCTAAGTCTGTATAAATAGATAATCTATAGTTACAGGCTGTGTGTACCTGATCACCAGTTGCGGCACTGAGGACCAAAGGTGCTGGTGCCTTAAACACTCTGTTATAAATGTATGTGCAGCATCATAACTGCAGCGCTCGCTGTGTCTCCTATGTGAAGCTGGATGGAGTACAGAGGGGTCGGGGGGGGGGGATGTACAGTGCAGTATGTGTGACACTGATCTGAAGCAGGGCAGGTGTGAGAGGGGAACACACGGTCTGCAGGCTGTTAGTCATGGCCTTACTGAGACGCAGGCAATTAGCTGACAGTGACGAGCAGAGTGACCCATCCATGTGCCGGGTGTACGTCATGTGGACAGGCGGCAGCTGCTTGCATTTGTGGTCCCATTAGGAAATCAGCCCTCAGTCATATTTCAAAGATCTGAGCCAAAGAGATCAATGAAACGAGATGGACTCGCTGCCAATAGGCCACTTGTGTCTAAATGGGGCCATCACATCTTTCCTCGTGCGTTCGGGCGCGGACGTGGGGAGAGTCTCGCCTCAGCACTTTGCCTTTGCGGTGATGATTCACTCCCACAGTTGGTTTATTGATCAGCATTGGTGCATCATGTCCCAGTGCTCGTTACGTGGCCTGTCTGCTCTGCTTATTTGCATAGAAATGATGATCTTTCCTGTTTAATCAGATATCACAGTGCCAAAAGAAAGAAACGGGGCAGATAACAAGGGGTCAGAGGTGTTGGTGTTTGTCAGATGGGCAGGTATTTGATCTGGTTCGCAGGAGATAACATTTAACTTTGGCCCACATAGGAAAGTGGATTCACTTCAGAAAGAGAGCAGCCATTTTGTTCCATGAAATGTGAGTGTGTGGATACAGAAATGTATGCTGCCCATTGAGATTCCACAGGAACAGCCACACACTGCACCACAGTCTGCTTCGTCACAGTCTGAGCCGTTTGCACATTTCTTTAGAGATTAGCCATTTGTTTAAAGAACGAAATCTCTAGAGGAGAGTGAGAGGGGACAAAATTGAAAAGCTGTCCTTACAAATAAACACTGGCAATGGAAAATCAGACAAGCAAATGCAGCTTGAGCAAGGCTGTGTGTTGCTTCAAATTTATTAATACTAGTTCTGATACAAAACCTGTTTTGGTCCATATACTTTGAGAAATAGTTGCATGTTTGACACAAGTGAATAATAACTTTGGCTAAACAAAAGAGTAACACAAAATTAAATAAGAATTGGTCCAGATGTTCAGTTCCAGCCTACGGTTCTTGGTAGTTTTCTATTGTCAGGCCCAATGTGTCGGTATCACTGGTGGAGTTAGGTTTGTTACTCAGCCCTAAACATGAGGCATGTCCTCCTGTCATTCTGAAAAGGCTTTTCTTTTTAAATGTACATTTTTATTGAGTTTTCAGACAGATTTAAGTGGAACATTTACAACAGAACCAATAACGGAGCCAGCGTCACACAGCTAGTATACATGCACAATGAGGGAATAATGTTCTTGGAGTGAAAAAGAGCAAGATGGGTGACAAAGGACAAACAGGTCACAGATGAAGAAAAAAGAAAACCATTAAACAGATAATTAGAAACTGTTTCTAACTTAAATAAGCTTAGCCTGCTAGAGTCTAGATTCTTCCCTAAAGTCCCAGAGGTGTCCACATCCAGGTTTACCCTGTAGATCATATGTTAGTTTTTCCAGGGGTTGGAGATTTGCTACCAGAGGTTTGAGGGGATGACCACACAATGGGAATGTTTCATAAGGAAGCTCAACAGATGGTAAGAGACAGGGTGAATAGCTAACAGTGTTCCACTATTTAACAAATATATGAGGAGCCAGAGAGAATTTATTTGGCTAGTCTTTTCTGGACTGTTTCATGCACCTCCTGGCAGTATGGGCATATTTTTTTGACAATCTCAAAATGTATCAGTGTCCCTGTTCCTGATTTACATTTAAAGCACCATTGGGAAACGGGATAAGTTCTTTAGAGGCCTACTGGGGTGAGGCGGCTCCTACAAGGACCCAGAGGCTGATTTTTGAAAAACTTCATCACAAATGGAAAACTACTCTTCATCGGTGAGGGCTTGGCCCAGATCTGTTTCTCAAAGGCTCAAAGATGAGGTGGTTACCGATGAGAGTAATGCATACACATCTGAGATCTGGAAGCTCCTGGAAAAATGTGCTTTTCACTATCAGACACCCTACGAGTGTTTCCCTGTCTCAGTTCAGACTGCATATGGTGGCAGAATTGAATACATTTAAAGAAGTCTCTTTTTTTTAATGTAAATGAAACTAATTTTTAAGTGCCTCAAATGATTTAAAGGCATTTCTAGAAACTTAAGTTACTAAGATTCATGATGTTGTTTTGTAAAGAATGCATTCTAACTTATTATTCTGCAGACCAGCAGCAGAGGTGGATAACCCTGAGATCTTTTATGGAAAGTAAAGTCATTGGTTTTCATCAAGATTGTCTTGTAGCGATATTTACAGTACAAAATTCAGTCTTTGTTTCATCCACAACATCCGTTGTTCAGTGAGATCCAGGTCCTGCCAACAGGCCTCAGGAACTGAAACTAATAGAACAAGGAATTCTTTTATCCCATCTGCCATTAGTTTGTACAGTGCACAGATCTAAGCCTTTGTACTGGGCGTGTGGGAATGTGTAGTTTACTTACTGTATTTTATTTGTATTGAGTATTTATTTACCTGTCCGGTGGTGCAGAACTTCCACATTTATCTTGTTGCTTTGCACAAGTGTCTTTATGAAAGTTTTTGTGCAAAGTAAACCATAACCACAACTAATGTAGGACAGTGATATGTGCTGAGATGTATATGAACATGGTTATGTGTATGTGCCTTCTGCAAACCAAATCCCCTTGAGGAGAATAAGGTTAAGTAAGGTGGTGTTTGGTGTGCACCAGAGCAGAAGGTCTCAACACATGTCCTCTTATTGAAATGCTTCCTGTCCCTTTGTCTTCAGTTGCTTCTGTAGATTTTGCTTAATGTGCATTGTCACTGAGGAACACATGAAACATGTAAACCTGCATAATGTGACTGAGGTGACGGCGCACGTGTCCTGCAGCTTAACACTGTGAGAATGATGCACTATGTGTTGTTTAGACATATTAATCCAGTGACAGCTGTATACATGTGGAGTTTGCATGTACTGCTGGGGGTTACATTTAATTAAAAATGCCAAAACATGCACCTACAGTGCACTGTACAGGTCGCCGCTTCAGTGTGAAACGCTCTGGCATTTGATTCATGGCCAGTTATTAACTGTGTCTGAGAAGAAGTGAGTGATAAGAACTATTACAACAGACTGGCAAGAAGGTGCTCCTTTGTCAAGTGCGATTATCTCTGATTTATCGCTGCACTAGAGAGAGACTGTGTCCTAGGAAGATCTGCACCACTGCACCCTTCTATTTCCTGTTGAGGCTGAAACATGCACACAACATACTGATGTTGTTGGTAAAGTAAACTGCAGGACAGCTCTTAGCAAATTCATTTGTTTAATTCGGCATTAATGTTGTTTCTGGAATTCTTCCTAAATTAAAGCAGTAAGAAGCTTTAGAGGGAGAAGCATCTGGATGTGTGTGGGTGTCAGAGCAGGGGCGAAGAGACGGCTTCATTGAGAGCTGAGCATTTTCACCTTCGCACAGGGAAGTCTTTTACAACAACCGTGATATTTATCTGTAGTTCAGATCATTTGCCGAGCGAATATCCGAACATCTGCTGATTTCATTCTTCAATTTACTGTACTTTATTGCTTTTTTAGCCTTATCTCTACATAATCAGAGCACAGTATCTGTGTTATGGAATAAAAAAAAATGAGCGAGCAAACAACTTCATGACAATTAAATATAATAAAATCTAATATGTACAGTGCATGAGAATTTCGACTATATCCACACAGACCATTTTCCTTCCTTATACTATAAGATTATTACATTTAACATACTTTTTTTTGAAGAGATGAGCAGTTGAGCCGGCAGCAGCCAGTACCTTATTGTGTCTGCAGTCACTGAGATTTCACTGTTGTCGGCTGTTATTCACACTCACTGGCCACTTCATTAGGTACAGTTGTATGCACTTGAATGCAACACTTCTGTCTTAACATCTGTGTTTATGAAGCTCAGAATGTTGAAATTGTCATAAATGTATAAATTCAATTATACATTTATCATTGAGGTCATAGTTAAAGGTGGTGGTGTACTGGACTACATTATAGTGAGGTGTTCTTAATATTCTGACCCTCTCACCTATGTGGCTGGGGAGAACAAACCTGTAACGCAATGTGTATCAAAGCACCTTCTGATTTGAGTAAAAGACAAATGAACCCTAATGTAACCTCTTAGTTTAGGGCAGAGAATCTTCCACAGGAAATTAATTCTGCAATCAAAGTGTCTTAAGATGTGCTACTGAGATATGATGCAGAATGGCCAAATAATTTACTCATAGATAACATACTATGTGATGCGAAGTTGTCAGGTGCACTAATGAAAACCATAACGATGGACTCTCTCTCTCGTTCTCTTCTTGAGTCAGATTAAACTGAAACATCTATCAGAGATAAATATGTATGAGGAAATGGTTAAAGCAAAACATTTTTTCTGAGAATGAAAAAGGCTTTTAATAATTGAGACTCAGAGGGTTTTCATCAAGGCCGGAGAAGAAAGCAGCTGTTCAGCCAGAGGAAAAGTGTCGGTGCAAGCCGGATGCAGAGGGGAGCTCTTTGACAGGGTTTGCATTTTTTTAAGACATTCTCAATCAGAAGGCCTAATTCACCTCAAGGTTTCAGCTTGCTGCTGTATAAAATATTAGCCTGGAAGCTTTAGCCAGCTGAGGCTCTTAGCAGAGGGCAGGTGGGTAGATGCTGGGGACACGTGCACACACAGTTGTTGGCTCCTCCTCTGACAGGGAGACTTATGTGCACTTTTGTTTTCCTCACATGTCTCTGCTCGGCCTTTTCCTCCAGCTGTTGCTTTGATATTAGCTTTGTGAAATTTGTGTGAACACTGGAGACACAGCTAATCTGCCTCGCTGCAAGGGCTCCTTCAGTCGGACTCTCTCGTCCTCTCACAGTCTTTAAGCCGCTCGCCCTCGGCACAATACAGCTGTCAGTCGTCGCTCTTTTCTCCTGGGGTTTTTTTTTTCCATAACTTGGTGCAAGTTAGGTGAAAGGAGGTCACATTTTTCATCACTTTCTGTGGACGTCCTCCTGTGTGGCTTTAATAAGGTTTCCTACAGGTGTCCTGATGTTCCGGTTCAATGTTCTGTCCTCTGTTCACCCAGGTTGCACCTCAGACAAGCTGCTGACATTTTAAAAGAAATTATTTCTTTAAAAAACTAGAGAATGAAGCACCACGGTTGATGTCAGGCAATGTAATGGAGAATGAATCCTAAACTGACCTGGAACAAATCAATATTAACTTAAAGATGTTTAAAGGAAAACAACCCGAGGGCGTCTGCTCCACACCCACATATTTCATTTATCCTCAGGGTTCACTTTTCAGCCTTCTCTTCTTTGTGTTTTCTAGTTTCAGTCAATTAAGAATTATTAATCTGGAAATGTAGCATACATAACAGTTGAGGCTCGGTACTAAACCCTACTACTTTTTAGGTCAAGGTCAAAGGTCAAAGTGTTTATTCGTCATATGCACAGTTAGGAAACGTGTTTCCCTGTACAATGAAATTCTCCCTTTGCCACATGAATGCCACACAATACAAGTGAAATATAAAGTAGATGAATAAGTAACAAAATCTAAGCCACTTTAAGCAGCAAATGCAGAGTACCATTTGCATACTCAGCAGTATTGAAAGCTGAGAGTGTCTAAACAGATTCTGTTTTATCTGCATGAAAAAAGTTTTTCTTTTTAGTATTGGAACAAAAACTGAAGTATTGTACTGATACTTTGAAACAAAACCCCTAAACACAGCGGAGCTGTGACGTTTAACCCTATAAAATCATTTGTATCATATTTGCTACATGTGTTTCTGAGCAAATAAAAATTTGCCGAAAATGCCCAGTGTATCAAATGTGATACAGAAAATAAATAAAAATAAACAAAATAATATGGCAAATTTATTTCTATATGCCTGGACTCTCTGTCTATGCATAAATGGCAAATAAAAATCTTGAATTTTCTTTTGGATTTTGTTAAAAGGTTTAATAAACGTCTCAGTTCCAAAAAATTAGAATGTCCTGGCTATTTTTTGATGTCAGGCTTTACAGGGTTAAGCTGCTTTGCAGTTTTAATGCGTTGTCAGACTGTTTTTATATTTCATTTTGTCCTTTTGCTCAGTGGATATTTCAGCTGTATCTATATTCAGAGTCTTTTCAAATACGTATCTGTAGCATTTTTAATAATGCTTTATTTTACAGATACACCATTTCCAAAGTTTCTTTATAATTTCCTGTAAAGAACCATATACCTTTTGTACAAATTACAAAGAGACAAAGTTCTGAGACAGATTTTTTTTTTTTTTTTTTTTTTTTTTAGGTATTTCATGTTTTCTTTTACTACTAGCTTTGAGATTAATTCTCATGAAAGAAACCACTCAGTTTAAACCTCTTAAAATTAAAATGCGCTGTTCATTTATCATTTGAAATGTTATCCTTTATTTTTGCTGAGCTGTGCAGTCATTTGTAGACAGATTTACTCATGAGTTGTTCACCTTCTGTCCTCTGAATAAAAGCCACAAGTTTGTGCTAGCTTAGCATTTAAAAAATAACTAGAAGTGTACCAACAGGTCTCTCTCCGGTTTAACTACAATTGGTATCAAATGGTTAGTTCCAGGAAATGTCTTAGAAAATTATTAGGAAATAAACTGGAGTTTCCAGATGCGTAAAAGGTTTTTATGCTTTTGCTCACTGGCATTTAAACAGGTGTGTACAGTGAGCCGGCAGCTCAGTGAGGCTGTACTTTCAGTGCAGTGCAGATGACAATGCTCATATGCTGATTTTTAGCAGGTGATGTTTACCGTAGCCGTCATTATACAATAGTTTAGCATGCAGCATGTTTGTATTTGCTCATTAGGACCAAACAAATTAGAGCTGAGGCTAATGAAAATTTCCTTAATTTATGCAGATATTCCTCACAAACCAAAGTGCTGGACAAAGTCAGAATAAGCTACTGTAGATGAAATGTCAGGGAAACACAAATCACCTGTGAAACATGAATATCTGTACCAGATTTCATGGCAGCCCATTAAACAACTTTGGAGACTCAGAACATAGAACGCCAGTGTCATGATGACAGCGACCACTGAAAATGACAAGCTTCATCCAAAAGGAAACGCACGTCTCTGTGCAAAATGTCATGGCAATCTTAACAAATGGCTGTATAAGAATGACTGCTTCCTGTAGCTATGTTGCTAATGTGGCTAAAAGCGAACCACTACCTACTGTTTAAGAGTGACTGAATGTGTGGAGATGTAGTCAGTCATTGTAATTTATTGTTTGCATCATTGTGGTTGTCACTTGGATGCTTTGTCAGGCAGCGTTTTTTGGAGCGAGTGGTATTGATTTAATTGTAAACACCATCAACCTGTCTCCGAGTGCCTCCCAGCTCAAGACCCAGAAAAAGCTCTAGCAAGGACATTTGCAAATAAGAGGGCTGCTCAAGAAACTTGATGTGTATGAATTGAAATATTGATGATCCGGCCCAGCTGCTTTCAATTTTGACCATTGAATGTGTTAATGAATGAGATGCGTCAGACCTTATTACGGTATTGAACACCAGCTGAGAGTCTGTTCTGCACTGCTGCCTGTGGCAAATGGAGCATGTTAACTGACTCTTTAGGGACCACGGATCATTGTCAGGGATTCAGTCTTGGTCTACTCATGGTGTCCACTTAACTTCAATTCATTTATCTCCAGATATGAATCAGTACTACTGTCTTTTTTTTTTTTTAGATTTGATGAATTGGGCTGCATGTCTTTGCAAAACACCTTCAGACTTTAGATTAATATTTTCAAACTGTTGATGTGAGATGAAAGTGAAACCAAGAGCCACACTTTTCATTTAACAGACAATCTTTGTTCACGAGCTCATCATACTTTATATACTAAACATCAGATTAAAGGCCACGGTGCCAATCACTGCGCCACTGTGCCACCCTTCATGAGATATAGGGCTGTTATTTAATCTTATAGTGTAAACGTAAATCTTCACTACTGAAGTTGGTCCGCTCATGTGAAACAGATGATGTGAATGTAAAATATGTAACACAAACATATGTTCATATGTCTTCGTTTTACATTTTTTAGGAAGAGAGGTTGCCAGAAGAGATGAACACATTGAGCTCTGGGAATAAAAACTCCAGGCGCCAGGTTCCTCCTGTGGTTTGTGAGAGACAACACACCTACAAGGCTCCACTGAGGTAATCTGTTACCATGCAGTAGCCTCTGAATGGGTGTACAGCTGATAACTGTCTTTACTTTTTAGACCGAGTGACTGCCTTAGCCTGTTTTGCCCTCACTGGACAATACAAGTGTCATTTTTGAATTGAAATCTGGGACCTGTTTTAATAAGAACCACAGGTGCTGCCAAATCACCTGGACTGAAATCTGTAAGTTTCTAAATTTATAGGTAAAGGTTGAACAAACAAGAATTCACATGTTAATGAATCAGCTTTAGAGGTGCTGGTAGGTGGATTTTGTCTGGACAGAGCCAGGCTGGTCCTTTCTCACTGTTTAAGGTCTTAATGCTACGCTAAGCAGCTGCTACTGTAGCATCATATTTACCATAGAGACATGAGAGTGGCGTCATTCTTCTCATGCAGCTCGCGATAGGACATGCAAATCAAACTTTTCACTTACTAAAACTAAGAAACCTGTGTACAGTAATATAAAAAGTAATTTCATGTAGAGG